>NW_028227430.1:0-71359 GCF_978045245.1 Mus caroli | reverse complement strand
AAAAAATGACAAAAACACACTGTAGGAGCTGGAATATGGTGAGAAACCCTAAAAAAGTCCAAAAATAAGAAATTCACACTTGTAGGACTTGCAATATGGTGAGAAACCCTGAAAAAGTCGAAAAATGAGAAAATCACACTGTAGGACTTGGAATAAGATGAGACACCATGAAAAAGTCAGAAAATGAGAAAATTTCACTGTAGGACTTGGAATAAGATGAGAAACCCTGAAAAGTTGAAAAATGAGAAAATCACAATGTAGAAGATGGAATATGGTGAGCAATCCTGAAAAAGTCAAAAAATGAGAAAATCACACTGTAGGACCTGGAATATGGTGAGAAACTCTGAAAAAGTCGAAAAAAATAGAAAATCACACTCTAGGACTTGGAATATGATGAGAAACCCTGAAAAAGTCAAAAAAATGAGAAAATCACACTGTAGTACCTGGAATATGGTGAGCAACCCTGAAAAAGTCTAAAAATGACAAAAACACACTGTAGGAGCTGGAATATGGTGAGAAACCCTAAAAAAAGTCCAAAAATAAAAAATTCACACTTGTTGGACTTGCAATATGGTGAGAAACCCTGAAAAAGTCGAAAAATGAGAAAATCACGCAGTAGTACCTGGAATATGGTGAGAAACACTGAAAAAGTCTTAAAATGAGAAAATCACACTGTTAGGACCTGGAATATGGTGAGAAACTCTGAAAATGTCGAAAAATAAGAAATTCACACTTGTAGGACCTGCAATATGGTGAGAAACCCTGAAAAAGTCAAAAAATGAGAAAATCACACTGTAGGACTTGGAATAAAATGAGAAACCGTGAAAAAGACAAAAAATGACAAAAGTACACGGTAGGAGATGGAATATGGAAAGAAACCGTTAAAAAGTAGAAAAATAAGATATACACACTTGTAGGACATGCAATATGGTGAGAGACCCTGAAAAAGTCTTAAAATGAGATAATCACACTTTAGTACCTGGAATATGGTGAGAAACCCTGAAAAAGTCCAAAAATAAGAAATTCACACGTGTAGGACCTGCAATATGGTGAGAAACCCTGAAAAAGTCGAAAAATGAGAAAATCACACTGTAGGACTTGGAATAAGATGAGACACCCTGAAAAAGTCAAAAAATGAGAAAATTTCACTGTAGGACTTGGAATAAGATGAGACACCCCTGAAAAAGTTAAAAAATGAGAAAATCACAATGTAGAAGATGGAATATGGTGAGCAATCCTGAAAAAGTCAAAAAATGAGAAAATCACACTGTGGAACCTGGAATATGGTGAGAAACTCTGAAAAAGGCGAAAAATTGGAAAAATCACACTCTAGGACTTGGAATATGATGAGAAACCCTGAAAAAGTCAAAAATGAGAAAATCAGACTGTAGTAGCTGGAATATGGTGAGAAACATTGAAAAAGTCTCAAAATGAGAAAATCACACAGTTGGACCTGCAATATGGTGAGAAACACTGAAACAGTCGAAAAATAAGAAAATCAAACTAGTAGGACCTGCAATATGGTGAGAAACCCTGAAAAAGTCGAAAAATGAGAAAATCACACTGTAGGACTTGGAATAAGATGAGACACCCTGAAAAAGTCAAAAAATGAGAAAATTTCACTGTAGGACTTGGAATAAGATGAGAAACCCTGAAAAAGTTGAAAAATGAGAAATCACAATGTAGAAGATGGAATATGGTGAGCAATCCTGAAAAAGTCAAAAAATGAGAAAATCACACTGTGGAACCTGGAATATGGTGAGAAACTCTGAAAAAGGCGAAAAATTGGAAAAATCACACTCGAGGACTTGGAATATGATGAGAAACCCTGAAAAAGTCAAAAATGAGAAAATCAGACTGTAGTAACTGGAATATGGTGAGAAACATTGAAAAAGTCTCAAAATGAGAAAATCACACATTTGGACCTGCAATATGGTGAGAAACACTGAAACAGTCGAAAAATAAGAAAATCAAACTTGTAGTACCTGCAATATGGTGAGAAACCCTAAAAAATTCCAAAAATGAGAAAATCACACTGTAGGATTTAGAATATGATGAGAAACCGTGAAAAAGTCAAAAAATGAGAAAAATACACTGTAGAAGCTGGAATATGGTGAGTAAACCCTGAAAAAGTCGAAAAATAAGAAAATCACACTTGTAGAACCTCCAATATGGTGAGAAACCCTGAAAAAGTCGAAAAATAAGAAAATCACACTTGTAGAACCTCCAAAATGGTGAGAAACCCTGAAAAAGTCAAAAAATGAGAAAATCACACTGTAGGACCTGGAATATGGTGAGAAACCCTGAAAGCTCGAAAAATAAGAAAATCAAACTTGTAGTACCTGCAATATGGTGAGAAACCCTGCAAAAGGCAAAAAATGAGAAAATCACAATATAGGACTTGGAATAAGATGAGAAACCGTGAAAAAGACAAAAAATGACAAAAACACACTGTAGGAGCTGGAATATGGTGAGAAACCCTAAAAAAGTCCAAAAATAAGAAATTCACACTTGTAGGACTTGCAATATGGTGAGAAACCCTGAAAAAGTCGAAAAATGAGAAAATCACACTGTAGGACTTGGAATAAGATGAGACACCATGAAAAAGTCAGAAAATGAGAAAATTTCACTGTAGGACTTGGAATAAGATGAGAAACCCTGAAAAAGTTGAAAAATGAGAAAATCACAATGTAGAAGATGGAATATGGTGAGCAATCCTGAAAAAGTCAAAAAATGAGAAAATCACACTGTAGTACCTGGAATATGGTGAGCAACCCTGAAAAAGTCTAAAAATGACAAAAACAAACTGTAGGAGCTGGAATATGGTGAGAAACCCTAAAAAAGTCCAAAAATAAAAAATTCACACTTGTAGGACTTGCAATATGGTGAGAAACCCTGAAAAAGTCGAAAAATGAGAAAATCACGCAGTAGTACCTGGAATATGGTGAGAAACACTGAAAAAGTCTTAAAATGAGAAAATCACACTGTAGGACCTGGAATATGGTGAGAAACTCTGAAAATGTCGAAAAATAAGAAATTCACACTTGTAGGACCTGCAATATGGTAAGAAACCCTGAAAAAGTCAAAAAATGAGAAAATCACACTGTAGGATTTGGAATAAAATGAGAAACCGTGAAAAAGACAAAAAATGACAAAAGTACACGGTAGGAGATGGAATATGGAGAGAAACCGTTAAAAAGTAGAAAAATAAGATATACACACTTGTAGGACATGCAATATGGTGAGAGACCCTGAAAAACTCTTAAAATGAGAAAATCACACTGTAGTACCTGGAATATGGTGAGAAACTCTGAAAAAGTCCAAAAATAAGAAATTCACACGTGTAGGACCTGCAATATGGTGAGAAACCCTGAAAAAGTCGAAAAATGAGAAAATCACACTGTAGGACTTGGAATAAGATGAGAAACCCTGAAAAAGTTGAAAAATGAGAAAATCACAATGTAGAAGATGGAATATGGTGAGCAATCCTGAAAAAGTCAAAAAATGAGAAAATCACACTGTGGAACCTGGAATATGGTGAGAAACTCTGAAAAAGGCGAAAAATTGGAAAAATCACACTCTAGGACTTGGAATATGATGAGAAACCCTGAAAAAGTCAAAAATGAGAAAATCAGACTGTAGTAGCTAGAATATGGTGAGAAACATTGAAAAAGTCTCAAAATGAGAAAATCACACAGTTGGACCTGCAATATGGTGAGAAACACTGAAACAGTCGAAAAATAAGAAAATCAAACTTGTAGTACCTGCAATATGGTGAGAAACCCTAAAAAATTCCAAAAATGAGAAAATCACACTGTAGGATTTAGAATATGATGAGAAACCGTGAAAAAAGTCAAAAAATGTGAAAAATACACTGTAGAAGCTGGAATATGGTGAGTAAACCCTGAAAAAGTCTTAAAATGAGAAAATCACACTGTAGGACTTGGAATAAGATGAGAAACCTAAAAAAGTCGGAAAATGAGAAAAATACACTGAAGGAGTTGGAATATGTTGAGAAACCCTGAAAAAGTCTTAAAATGAGAAAATCACACGGTAGGACCTGGAATATGGTGAGAAACTCTGAAAAAGTCGAAAAAAGAGAAAATCACACTCTAGGACTTGGAATATGATGAGAAACCCTGAAAAAGTCAAAAAATGAGAAAATCACACTGTAGTACCTGGAATATGGTGAGAAACCCTGAAAAAGTTTAAAAATGAGAAAATCAAACAGTAGGACCTGGAATATGGTGAGAAACCCTGAAAGATCGAAAAATAAGAAAATCAAACTTGTAGTACCTGCAATATGGTGAGAAAACCTGAAAAAGTCAAAAAATGAGAAAATCACAATATAGGACTTGGAATAAGATGAGAAACCGTGAAAAAGACAAAAAATGACAAAAACACACTGTAGGAGCTGGAATATATTGAGAAACCCTAAAAAAGTCCAAAAATAAGAAATTCACACTTGTAGGACTTGCAATATGGTGAGAAACCCTGAAAAAGTCGAAAAATGAGAAAATCACGCAGTAGTACCTGGAATATGGTGAGAAACACTGAAAAAGTCTTAAAATGAGAAAATCACACTGTAGGACCTGGAATATGGTGAGAAACTCTGAAAATGTCGAAAAATAAGAAATTCACACTTGTAGGACCTGCAATATGGTGAGAAACCCTGAAAAAGTCAAAAAATGAGAAAATCACACTGTAGGACTTGGAATAAAATGAGAAACCGTGAAAAAGACAAAAAATGACAAAAGTACACGGTAGGAGATGGAATATGGAGAGAAACCGTTAAAAAGTAGAAAAATAAGATATACACACTTGTAGGACATGCAATATGGTGAGAGACCCTGAAAAACTCTTAAAATGAGAAAATCACACTGTAGTACCTGGAATATGGTGAGAAACCCTGAAAAAGTCCAAAAATAAGAAATTCACACGTGTAGGACCTGCAATATGGTGAGAAACCCTGAAAAAGTCGAAAAATGAGAAAATCACACTGTAGGACTTGGAATAAGATGAGAAACCCTGAAAAAGTTAAAAAATGAGAAAATCACAATGTAGAAGATGGAATATGGTGAGCAATCCTGAAAAAGTCAAAAAATGAGAAAATCACACTGTGGAACCTGGAATATGGTGAGAAACTCTGAAAAAGGCGAAAAATTGGAAAAATCACACTCTAGGACTTGGAATATGATGAGAAACCCTGAAAAAGTCAAAAATGAGAAAATCAGACTGTAGTAGCTGGAATATGGTGAGAAACATTGAAAAAGTCTCAAAATGAGAAAATCACACAGTTGGACCTGCAATATGGTGAGAAACACTGAAACAGTCGAAAAATAAGAAAATCAAACTTGTAGGACCTGCAATATGGTGAGAAACCCTGAAAAAGTCGAAAAATGAGAAAATCACACTGTAGGACTTGGAATAAGATGAGACACCCTGAAAAAGTCAAAAAATGAGAAAATTTCACTGTAGGACTTGGAATAAGATGAGAAACCCTGAAAAAGTTGAAAAATGAGAAAATCACAATGTAGAAGATGGAATATGGTGAGCAATCCTGAAAAAGTCAAAAAATGAGAAAATCACACTGTGGAACCTGGAATATGGTGAGAAACTCTGAAAAAGGCGAAAAATTGGAAAAATCACACTCGAGGACTTGGAATATGATGAGAAACCCTGAAAAAGTCAAAAATGAGAAAATCAGACTGTAGTAGCTGGAATATGGTGAGAAACATTGAAAAAGTCTCAAAATGAGAAAATCACACAGTTGGACCTGCAATATGGTGAGAAACACTGAAACAGTCGAAAAATAAGAAAATCAAACTTGTAGTACCTGCAATATGGTGAGAAACCCTAAAAAATTCCAAAAATGAGAAAATCAAACTGTAGGATTTAGAATATGATGAGAAACCGTGAAAAAGTCAAAAAATGATTAAAATACACTGTAGAAGCTGGAATATGGTGAGTAAACCCTGAAAAAGTCGAAAAATAAGAAAATCACACTTGTAGAACCTCCAATATGGTGAGAAACCCTGAAAAAGTCGAAAAATGAGAAAATCACACTGTAGGACCTGGAATATGTTGAGAAACCCTGAAAAAGTCTTAAAATGAGAAAATCACACTGTAGGACTTGGAATAAGATGAGAAACCCTAAAAAAGTCGAAAAATGAGAAAAATACACTGAAGGAGTTGGAATATGTTGAGAAACCCTGAAAAAGTCTTAAAATGAGAAAATCACACGGTAGGACCTGGAATATGGTGAGAAACTCTGAAAAAGTCGAAAAAAGAGAAAATCACACTCTAGGACTTGGAATATGATGAGAAACCCTGAAAAAGTCAAAAAATGAGAAAATCACACTGTAGTACCTGGAATAAGGTGAGAAACCCTGAAAAAGTCTAAAAATGAGAAAATCAAACAGTAGGACCTGGAATATGGTGAGAAACCCTGAAAGATCGAAAAATAAGAAAATCAAACTTGAAGTACCTGCAATATGGTGAGAAACCCTGAAAAAGTCAAAAAATGAGAAAATCACAATATAGGACTTGGAATAAGATGAGAAACCGTGAAAAAGTCAAAAATGAGAAAATCAGACTGTAGTAGCTGGAATATGGTGAGAAACCCTGAAAAAGTCCAAAAATAAGAAATTCACACTTGTAGGACCTGCAATAATGTGAGAAACCCTGAAAAAGTCGAAAAATGAGAAAATCACACTGTAGGACTTGGAATAAGATGAGAAACCGTGAAAAAGAAAAAAAAATGACAAAAACACACTGTAGGAGCTGGAATATTGTGAGAAACCCTGAAAAAGTTCAAAAATAAGAAATACACACTTATAGGATATGCAATATGGTGAGAGACCCTGAAAAAGTCTTAATATTAGAAAATCACACTGTAGGACTTGGGATACTGTGAGAAACCCTGAAAAACATGAAAAATTAGAAAATCAAACTGTAGGACCCGGAATATGCTGAGAATCCCTGAAAAATGCGAAAAATGCAAAAATCACAGTATAGGACTTGGAATATGATGAGAAACCCTGAAAAAGTCCAAAAATAAGAAATTCACACTTGTAGGACCTGCAATATAGTGAGAAACCCTGAAACAGTCGAAAAATGAGAAAATCACACTGTAGAAGATCGAGTATGGTGAGCAAACCTGAAAAATTCAAAAAATTAGAAAAATCACACTGTAGAACCTGGAATATGTTGAGAAACTCTGAAAAAGTCAAAAAATTAGAAAAATCAGACTGTATGGCTTGGAATATGATGAGAAACCCTGAAAAAGACGAAAAATGAGAAAAATCACACAATAGGATCTGCAGTATGGTGAGAAACACTGAAACAGTCGAAAAATAAGAAAATCAAACTTGTAGTACCTGCAATATGGTGAGAAACCCTGAAAAATTCCAAAAATGAGAAAATCACACTGTAGGATTTGGAATATGATGAGAAACCGTGAAAAAGTCAAAAAATGAGAATAATACACTGTAGGAGCTGGAATATGATGAGAAACCCTGAAAGAGTCGAAAAATAAGAAAACCACACTTGTAGGACCTCCAATATGGTGAAAAACCCTGAAAAAGTCGAAAAATGAGAAAATCACAGTGTAGGACCTGAAATATGGTGAGAAACCCTGAAAAAGTCGAAAAATGAGAAAATCACGCAGTAGGTCCTGAAATTTGGTCAGAAAAACTGAAAAAGTGTAAAATAAGAAAATCACACTGTAGTACCTGGAATATGGTGAGAAACCCTGAAAAAGTCTTAAAATGAGAAAATCACACTTTAGGACATGGAATATGGTGAGAAACCTTGAAAAAGTCAAAAATGAGAAAAATCAAACTGTAGTAAAAGGAATATGGTGATAAAATCTGAAAAAGTTGAAAAATTAGAAAAATCACACTCTAGGACTTGGAATAAGATGAGAAACCCTGAAAAAGTCAAAAAATGAGAAAATCACACTGTAGGACTTGGAATATGATGATAAACCCTGAAAAAGTCAAAAAATGAGAAAATCACACTGTAGGACTTGGAATAAAATAAGAAACCGTGAAAAAGACAAAAAATGACAAAAGTACATGGTAGGAGATGGAATATGGAGAGAAACCGTTAAAAAGTAGAAAAATAAGATATACACACTTGTAGGACATGCAATATTGTGAGAGACTATGAAAAAGTCTTAAAATGAGAAAATCACACTGTAGTACCTGGAATATGGTGAGAAACCCTGAAAAAGTCCAAAAATAAGAAATTCACACGTGTAGGACCTGCAATATGGTGAGAAACCCTGAAAAAGTCGAAAAATGAGAAAATCACACTGTAGGACTTGGAATAAGATGAGACAACCTGAAAAAGTCAGAAAATGAGAAAATTTCACTGTAGGACTTGGAATAAGATGAGAAACCCTGAAAAAGTTGAAAAATGAGAAAATCACAATGTAGAAGATGGAATATGGTGAGCAATCCTGAAAAAGTCAAAAAATGAGAAAATCACACTGTGGAACCTGGAATATGGTGAGAAACTCTGAAAAAGTCGAAAAATTGGAAAAATCACACTCTAGGACTTGGAATATGATGAGAAACCCTGAAAAAGTCAAAAATTCGAAAATCAGACTGTAGTAGCTGGAATATGGTGAGAAACATTGGGTCTCAAAATGAGAAAATCACACAGTTGGACCTGCAATATGGTGAGAAACACTGAAACAGTCGAAAAATAAGAAAATCAAACTTGTAGTACCTGCAATATAGTGAGAAACCCCTGAAAAATTCCAAAAATGAGAAATTCACACTGTAGGATTTAGAATATGATGAGAAACCGTGAAAAAGTCAAAAAATGAGAAAAATACACTGTAGAAGCTGGAATATGGTGAGTAAACCCTGAAAAAGTCGAAAAATAAGAAAATCACACTTGTAGAACCTCCAATATGGTGAGAAACCCTGAAAAAGTTGAAAAATAAGAAAATCACACTTGTAGAACCTCCAATATGGTGAGAAACCCTGAAAAAGTCTAAAAATGAGAAAATCACACTGTAGGACCTGGAATATGGTGAGAAACCCTGAAAGCTCGAAAAATAAGAAAATCAAACTTGTAGTACCTGCAATATGGTGAGAAACCCTGCAAAAGGCAAAAAATGAGAAAATCACAATATAGGACTTGGAATAAGATGAGAAACCGTGAAAAAGACAAAAAATGACAAAAACACACTGTAGGAGCTGGAATATGGTGAGAAACCCTAAAAAAGTCCAAAAATAAGAAATTCACACTTGTAGGACTTGCAATATAGTGAGAAACCCTGAAAAAGTCGAAAAATGAGAAAATCACGCAGTAGTACCTGGAATATGGTGAGAAACACTGAAAAATTCATACTTGTAGGACCTGCAATATGGTGAGGGCTCAACAATTAACAGCATTGTCTCCTCTTCCAGAGAACCTGGGATCAACTATCAGCCACTATATGGTGGCCCATCTCCAGTTCCCCGGGATCAGACAGACAGACAGACAGAGTTAAGGAACGCAGGCCTGCCTGGACTTTCTGTTTTTCTTATCATTTTTAAAAAATGATTATTTATTTATTTATTTATTTATTTATTTATTTATTTATTTATTTATTAGATATAAGTACATGGTAGCAGTCTTCAGACACTCCAGAAGACGGTGTCAGATTCTGGACAATCTAAATCCCTCTTATGGTCTGCATATGAGGTACATAAACACAGCCTCACATATACTTTTAAAAATTTAAAGACGGGTGGGGCCACTTTACTGCTCAAAAATTAACAGCATTGTCTCCTCTTCCAGAGAACCTGGGTTCAACTACCAGCAACTATATGGTGGCCCATCTCCAGTTCCAGGGGATCAGACAGACAGACAGACATACAGAAAGATAGAGATAAGGATGGCAGGCCTGCCTGGTCTTTCTTTCTTTCTTATCCTTTTTAAGAAATGTTTATTTATTTATTAATGTATATTAGATATAAGTACACTGTAGCTGTCTTTCTTTCACCCAGGAAAAAGGTTTTATAAAAAGTGTTAAAGTTTTTAAAAATTAAAAAAAAAATACCAGATCACCATTACACAGCATTGGCTGTCTTCAGGTGTATCCTTTCAGCCTCCAAAACAAAAAGCAATGGCTGGCTGTCTTCAGGTGTATCCTATTCTCCAGTCTTATTTCCAACCTAAGAGCTGGGCTGAGCTGCCTCATTATGTAATTGCAAACCTTCCTTGGTTTGTCTTTTCCATTTCTAAGACTAACAGGCCTTTTTCTATTTAGAGAATATGCTCATGACTGTTCTTTAGATATAGTAAATATAACTGTTGCTTATAAAACTTGTTTTCTAGGAATTTTTAAAGGGCAATGGCAGAGTTTATTTTTTAAAAATATTTTGCATTTATTTATTTGTGTGAGTGATGAAGCTCAGGTCTTCAAACTCGTCAGGAGGTATGATTACCTCCCCTCTCTCTCAACCCCTCTCTCTCCTCTCTCAATGATTGTGTAAGAATGTTTTGCATGTGTATGCTGTGCCCACAGACTCCAGAACAGAGTATTAGATCCCCTGGAACTGGAGATGGGCCACCATATATAATACTGGTAATTGAGCCCAGGTTCTCTGGAAGAGGAGACAATGCTCTTAATTGTTGAGCCCTCTCTGTAGCCACATCTTTCTTTCTTTTTTTTTTTTTGAGTATATGTGAGGCTGTGTTTATATACATCATATGCAGACAATAAGAATGATTTAGATTCTTCAGAATCTGACACCCTCTTCTGGACTGTCCGAAGATAGCTACAGCATACTTAAATATAATAAATAAATAAATCTTTAAAAAGAAAAGGAAAAGTAAAAAAGAAAGAACAGGCCTGCCATATGCATGTTCATAGAGGAAAATGGAAGAGACCCCAATCTAACCTCAGCAGGGTGCTTCCTTCTGGATGGTAGCTCACAGTTTCATCCCAGCAAGACAGGCAAATCACTGAGTTCAAGGACAGTAAGGTTCAGGACAGCCAAGGTTAGGAAGGAAAAGGGTCTATGTTGAGAATACAAACCTACAAAACAACAACTAGGAAAAAGAAGTGACAGTGTAACTTGGGGTAGGGTACCAACAAGAGAAAGCTTTCTGTTACCACTTACAAACACCAGTAGCCTTGCACCCTTCTGCCCAGGTCCCTGCCTTCCTTTCTAGGAATTCTAAGGATGCCAGGGTGTGGGGGAATCCAGATTAACTTTTTAATAACAAAGACTTGGTCTTTGATGTCTATAGGAAGCCCTTCTCAGTGCCTTTAACTACCACTGAACTTTCAGGGCTGTGACTCAACTGTAACAAGGAACAGAGCTAAGAACCTGCAGCCTTTGAAAACAACTATTTTTTTAAAGTGGGGGACACAAATCAGCAGTAGAACCCCTCAGGTTCAGCCATAATACTTGTTAGGGAAACAGCCTCAATGTCCGGAGCTGAGGTCTCATGGGTGAACTGCTTCAAACTCTGAGTATCATTGAAAGAAAGAAAAGATATCATGTGGTTTCTTAATTTATTTATTTTATTATTTCTATTTTTTTTTGTTTTCTTTTGTTTTGTTTTAGAAAAGGCCTCAGTCTGTAGCTATGGCTGACCTAGGACAGACTACATGTGTTAATTAGGGTTTCACAGTTGAGAAACAGACCATACCTATGTAAGACTTAGAAAACCCAACAGTCAGTGGTGGCTCGAGCTCTTAATGAGAGCACTCTGGAGGCAGAGGCAGTCAGTTTCTGAGTTCGAGGCCAGCCTGGTTAAAGACAGGGATAGGCAGGGCTAGGAAAGGCAGGGCTGGGCTAGGCTAGGCTAGGCAAGGGGCTGGGCTAGGCAAGGCAAGGGGCTAGGCTAGGCAACGCAAGGGGCTAGGCAAGACAGACAGACAGAGAGAAAGACAGACAAGGATGGAAGCCTGCCTGGTTTTTCTTTCTTTCTTATCCCTTTTAAAAAATGTATATTTATTTATTTATTTATTTATGTATTTATTAGATATAAGTACACTGTAGCTGTCTTCAGACACTCCAGAAGAGGGTTTCAGATTCTGGAGAATCTATATCCCTCTTATGGTCTGCATATGATGTACATAAACACAGCCTCACATATACTTCTAAAAATTTAAAGATGGGTAGGACCACTGAAAGGGCTCAACAATTAACAGCATTGTCTCCTCTTCCAGAGAACCTGGGATCAACTACCAGCAACTATATGGTGGCCCATCTCCAGTTCCAGGGGATCAGACAGACAGACAGAGATACAGACAGATAGAGTTAAGGATGGCAGGCCTACCTGGTCTTTCATTCTTTCTTATCCTTTTAAAAAATGTTTATTTATTTATTTATTTATTTATTTATTTATTTATTTATTTATTTATTTATTCGATATAAGTACACTGTAGCTGTCTTCAGACACTCCAGAAGAGGGTGTCAGATTCTGGAGAATCTAAATCCCTCTTATGGTCTGCATATGATGTACATGAACACAGCCTCACATATACTTATAAAAATTTAAAGATGGGTGGGGCCACTGAAAGGGCTCAAAAATAAACAGCATTGTCTCCTCTTCCAGAGAACCTGGGATCAACTACCAGCAACTATATGGTGGCCCATCTCCAGTTCCAGGCGATCAGACAGACAGACAGACATACAGACAAGGATGGCAGTCCTTCTGGTTTTTATTTCTTTCTTATCCGTTTAAAAAGGTTTATTTATTTATTTATGAATTTATTATATATAAGTACACTGTAGCTGTCTTCAGACACTCAGGAAGAGGGTGTCAGATTCTGGAGAATCTAAGTCCCTCTTATGATATGCATATGATGTACATAAAAACAGCTTCACATTTATTTCTAAAAATTTAAAGATGGGTGGGGCCACTGTGAGGGCTCAACAATTAACAGCATTGTCTCCTCTTCCAGAGAACCTGGGATCAAATACCAGCAACTATATGGTGGCCCATCTCCAGATACAGGGGATCAGAGAGACAGACAGACAGACAGACAGACAAGGATGGCAGGCCTGCCTGGTTTTTCTTTCTTTCTTATCCTATTTAAAACATGTTTATTTATTTATTTATGTATTTATTAGATATAAGTACACTGTAGCTGTCTTCAGACACTCCAGAAGAGGGTATCAGATTCTGGAGAATATAAATCCCTCTTATGGTCTACATACAATGTACATAAACACAGCCTCACATATACTTCTAATAATTTAAAGATGTGTGGGGCCACTGAAAGGGCTCAACAATTAACAGCATTGTCTCCTCTTCCAGAGAACCTGGGATTAAACTACCAGCAACTATGTGGTGGCCCATCTCCAGTTCCAGGGGATCAGACAGACAAACAGACAGACAGACAGACAGAGATAAGGATGGCAGGCCTGCTAGTCTTTCTTTTTTTCTTATCCTTTTTAAAAAATGTTTATTTATTTATTTATTTATTTATTTATTTATTTATTTATTTATTTATTTATTAGATATAAGTACACTGTAGCTGTCTTCAGACACTCCAGAAGAGGGTATCAGATTCTGGAGAATCTAAATACCTCTTATGGTCTGCATATGATTGTCATAACACAGCCTCACATATATTTCTAAATATTTAAAGATGTGTGGGGCCACTGAAAGGGCTCAACAATTAACAGCATTGTCTCCTCTTCCAGAGAACCTGGTTCAACTACCAGCAACTATATGGTGGCCCATCTCCAGTACCAGGGAATCAGACAGACAGACAGACAGACAGATATAAGGATGGAAGGCCTGCCTGGATTTTCTTTCTTTATTATACTTATTTAAAAATGTTTATTTGTTTATTTATGTATTTATTAGACATAAGTACACTGTAGCTGTCTTCAGACACTCCAGAAGAGGGTGTCATATGCTGGAGAATCTAAATCCCTCTTATGGTCTGCATTTGATGTACATAAACATAGCCTCACATATACTTCTAAAAATTTAAAGATGGGTGGGGCCACTGAAAGGGCTCAACAATTAACAGCATTGTCTCCTTTTCCAGAGAACCTGGGATCAACTACCAGCAACTATATGGTGTCCCATCTCCAGTTACAGGGGATCAGACAGACAGACAGACAGATAGAAAGTGATAAGGATGGCAGGCCTGCATGGTCTTTCTTTCTTTCTTCTCCGTTTAAAAAAAATGTTTATTTATTTATTTATTTATTTATTTATTTATTTATTTATTTATTAGATATAAGTACACTGTAGCTGTCTTCAGACACTCCAGAAGAGGGTATCAGATTCTGGAGAATCTAAATCCCTCTTATGGACTGCATATGATGTACATAAACACAGCCTCACATATACTTCTAAAAATTTAAAGATGGGTGGGGCCACTAAAAGGGATCAACAATTAACAGCATTGTCTCCTCTTCCAGAGAACCTGGGATCAATAACCAGTAATTATATGGTGGCCCATCTCCAGTTCCAGGGGATCAGACAGACACACAGACAGACAGACAGAGATAAGGATGGCAGGCCTGCCTGGTCTTTCTTTCTTTCTTATCATTTTAAAAAAGGTTTATTTATTTATTCATGTATTTATTAGATATAAGTACACTATAGCTATCTTCAGACACTCCAGAAGAGGGTGTTTGATTCTGCAGAACGTAAATCCCATTTATGTTCTGCATATGATGTACATAAACACAGCCTCACATATTCTTCTAAAAATTTAAAGATGGTTGGGGCCACTGAAAGGAATAAACAATTAACAGCATTGTCTCCTCTTCCAGAGAACCTGGGATCAACTACCAGCAACTATATGTTGGCCCATCTCCAGTTTCAGGGGATCAGACAGACAAACAGACAGACAGAAAGACAGAGATAAGGATGGCAGGCCTGCCTGGTCTTTCTTTATTTCTTATCCTTTTTAAAAAATGTTTATTTATTTATTTATGTATTTTTTAGATATAAGTACACTGTAGCTGTCTTCAGACACTCCAGAAGAGGGTGTCAGATTCTGGAGAATCTAAATCCCTCTTATGGTCTGCATATGATGTACATAAACACAGCCTCACATATACTTCTAAAAATTTAAAGATGGGTGGGGTCACTAAAGAAAGGGCTCAACAATTAACAGCATTGTCTCCTCTTCCAGAGAACCTGGGATGAACTACCAGCAACTATATGGTGGCCCATCTCCAGTTCCAGGGTATCAGATAGACAGACAGACAGACAGAGATAAGGATGGCAGGCATGCCTGGTCTTTCTTTCTTTATTATACTGTTGAAAAAATGTTTATTTATTTATTTATTTATTTTTATTTATGTATTTATTAGATATAAGTACACTGTAGCTGTGTTCAGACACTCTAGAAGAGGGTCTCATCTTCTGGAGATTCTAAATCCCTCTTATGGTCTTCATATGATGTACATAAACACAGCCTCACATATACTTCTAAAAATTTAAAGATGGGTGGGCCCACTGAAAGGGCTCAACAATTAACAGCATTGTCTCTTCTTCCAGAGAACGTGGGATCAACTACCAGCAACTATATGGTGGCCCATCTCAAGTTCCAGGTGATAAGACAGACAGACAGACAGACAGAGATAAGGATGGCAGGCCTGCCTGATTTTTCTTTCTTTCTTATCCTTTTAAAAAATGTTTATTTATTTGTTTATTTGTTTATTTATTTATTTGTTTATTTATTTATTTATTTATTTATCAGATATAAGTACACTGTAGCTGTCTTCAGACTCTCCAAGAGAGGGTGTCAGATTCTGGAGAATCTATATCCCTCTTATGGTCTGCATATGATGTACATGAACACAGCCTCACATATACTTCTAAAAATTTAAAGATGGGTGGGGCCACTGAAAGGGCTCAAAAATTAACAGCATTGTCTCCTCTTCCAGAGAACCTGGGATCAACTACCAGCAACTATATGGTGGCCCATCTCGAGTCCAAGGGGATAAGACAGACTGTAGACAGACAGAAAGACAGACAGAGATAAGGATGGCAGGCCTGCCTGGTCTTTCTTTCTTTCTTATCCTGTTTAAAAAATGTTTATGTATTTATTTATTTATTTATTTATTTATTTATTTAATATAAGTACACTGTAGCTGTCTTCAGACACTCCAGAAGAGGGTGTCAGATTCTGGAGAATCTAAATCACATTTATGGTCTGCATAAGATGTACATAAACACAGCCTCACATATACTTCTAAATATTTAAAGATGGGTGGCGCCACTGAAAGGGCTCAACAATTAACAGCATTGTATCCTCTTCCAGAGAACCTGGGATCAACTACCAGCAACACTATGGTGGCCCATCTACAGTTCCAGGGTATCAGACAGACAGACAGACAGACAGACAGAGATAAGGGTGGCAGGCCTGCCCGGTCTTTCTTACTTTCTTATCCTTTTAAAAAAAATGTTTATTTATTTATTTATCTATTTATTCATTTATTTATTTAATTATTTATTTATGTATTTATTAGATATAAGTAAACTGTAGCTGTCTTCAGACACTCCAGAAGAGGGTGTCAGATTCTGGAGAATCTAAATCCCTCTTATGGTCTGCATATGATGTACATAAACACAGCCTCACATATACTTCTAAAATTTTAAAGATGGGTGGAGCCACAGAAAGGGCTCAACAATTAACAGCATTGTCTCCTCTTCCAGAGAACCTTGGATAAACTACCAGCAACTATATGGTGGCCCATCTCCAGTTCTAGGGTATCACACAGACAGACAGACAGACAGAGATAAGGGTGGCAGGCTTGCCTGGTCTTTCTTTCTGTCTTATCCTTTTTAAAAAATGTTTATTTATTTATTTATTTATTTATTTATTTATTTATTTATTTATTTATGTATTTATTAGATATAAGTACACTGTAGCTGTCTTCAGAAAATACAGAAGAGGGTGTCAGATTCTGGAGAATCTAAATCCCTCTTATGGTCTGCATATGATGTACATAAACACAGCCTCACATACCCTTCTAAAAATTTAAAGATGGGTGGGGCCACTGATAGGGCTCAACAATTAACAGCATTGTCTCCTCTTCCAGAGAACCTGGGATCAACTACCAGCAACTATATGGTGGCCTATCTCCAGTTCCAAAGGATCATATAGATAGACAGACAGACAGACAGAGATAAGGATGGCAGACTTCCTGGTGTTTCTTTCTTTCTTATCCTTTTTAAAAAATGTTTATTTATTTATTTATTCATGTATTTATTATATTTACGTACACTGTAGCTGTCTTCAGACACTCCAGAAGAGGGTGTCAGTTTCTGGAGAATCTAAATCACTCTTATGGTCTGAATATGATGTACATAAACACAGCCTCAGATATACTTATAAAAATTTAATGAAGGGTGGGGCCACTGAAAGGGCTCAATAATTTACAGCATTGTCTCCTCTTCCAGAGAACCTTGGATAAACTACCAGCAACTATATGGTGGCCCATATCCAGTACCAGAGGATCAGACAGACAGACAGGCAGACAGACAGAGATAAGGATGGCAGGCCTGCCAGGTCTTTCTTTCTTTCTTGTCCTTTTTAAAAAATGTTTATTTATTTATGTATTTATTATATATAAGTACTCTGTAGCTATCTACAGACACTCCAGAAGAGGGTGTCAGATTCTGAAGAATCTAAAACCATCTTATGGTCTGCATATGATGTACATAAACACAGCCTCAGATATACTTCTAAAAATTTAAAGATGGGTGGGGCCACTGAAAGGGCTCAACAATTAACAGCATTGTCTCCTCTTCCAGAGAACCTGGGATCAACTACCAGCAACTATATGGTGACCTATCTTCAGTTCCAAAGGATCATATAGAGAGACAGACAGACAGACAGAAATGAGGATGGCAGGCCTGCCTGGTCTTTCTTTCTTTCTTATCCATTTGAAAAAATGTTTACTTATTAAGTAATTAATTAATTAATTAATTTATTTATTTATTTATTTATTTATTTATTAGATATAAGTACACTGTAGCTGTCTTCAGACACTCCAGAAGAGGGTGTGAGATTCAGGAGAATCTAAATACCTCTTATGGTCTGCATATGATGTACATAAACACAAACTCAAGTATACTTCTAAAAATTTAAAGATGGGTGGGGCCAAAGAATGGGCTCAACAATTAACAGCGTTGTCTCCTCTTCCAGAGAACCTGGGATCAACTACCAGCAACTATATGGTGGCCCATCTGCAGTTCCAGGGATCAGACAGACAGACAGACAGACAGAGATAAGGATGGCAGGCCTGCCTGGTCTTTCTTTCTTACTTATCCTGTTTAAAAAATGTTTATTTATTTATTTATTTATATATTTATGTATTTATTAGATATAAGTACACTGTAGCTGTCTTCAGACACTCCAGAAGAGGGTGTCAGATTATGGAGAATTTAAATCACTCTTATGGTCTGCATATGATGTACATAAATACAGCCTCACATTTACCTCTAAATATTTAAAGATAGGTGGGGACACTGAGAGGGCTCAACAATTAACAGCATTGTCTCCTCTTCCAGAGAACATTGGATAAACTACCAGCAACTATATGGTGGCCCATCTCCAGTTCCAGGGTATCAGACAGACAGACAGAGAGACAGAGATAAGGATGGAGGCCTGCCTGGTCTTTCTTTCTTTCTTATACTTTAAAAAAATGTTTATTTATTTATTTATTTATTTATTTATTTATTTATTTATTTATTTATGTATTTATTAGAAATAAGTACACTGTAGCTGTCTTCAGACACTCTAGAAGAGGGTCTCATCTTCTGGAGAATCTATATCCCTCTTATGGTCTGCATATGATGTACATGAACACAGCCTCACATATACTTCTAAAAATTTAAAGATGGGTGGGGCCACTGAAAGGGCTCAAAAATTAACAGCATTATCTCCTCTTCCAGAGAACCTGGGATCAACTACCAGCAACTATATGTTGGCCCATCTCGAGTCCAAGGGGATCAGACAGACTGTAGACAGACAGAAAGACAGACAGAGATAAGGATGGCAGGCCTGCCTGGTTTTTCTTTCTTTCTTATCCTGTTTAAAAAATGTTTATTTATTTATTTATTTATTTATTTATTTATTTATTTATTTATTTATTTATTTGATATAAGTACACTGTAGCTGTCTTCAGACACTCCAGAAGAGGGTGTCAGATTCTGGAGAATCTAAATCACATTTATGGTCTGCATAAGATGTACATAAACACAGCCTCACATATACTTCTAAATATTTAAAGATGGGTGGCGCCACTGAAAGGGCTCAACAATTAACAGCATTGTATCCTCTTCCAGAGAACCTGGGATCAACTACCAGCAACACTATGGTGGCCCATCTACAGTTCCAGGGTATCAGACAGACAGACAGACAGACAGACAGAGATAAGGGTTGCAGGCCTGCCCGGTCTTTCTTACTTTCTTATCCTTTTTAAAAAATGTTTATTTATTTATTTATTTATTCATTTATTTATTTATTTATTTATGTATTTATTAGATATAAGTACACTGTAGCTGTCTTCAGAAAATACAGAAGAGTGTGTCAGATTCTGGAGAATCTAAATCCCTCTTATGGTCTGCATATGATGTACATAAACACAGCCTCACATATACTTCTAAAATTTTAAAGATGGGTGGGGCCACAGAAAGGGCTCAACAATTAACAGCATTGTCTCCTCTTCCAGAGAACCTTGGATAAACTACCAGCAACTATATGGTGGCCCATCTCCAGTTCTAGGGTATCACACAGACAGACACACAGACAGAGATAAGGGTGGCAGGCTTGCCTGGTCTTTCTTTCTGTCTTATCCTTTTTAAAAAATGTTAATTTATTTATTTATTTATTTATTTATTTATTTATTTATTTATTTATTTATTAGATATAAGTATACTGTAACTCTCTTCAGAAAATACAGAAGAGGGTGTCAGATTCTGGAGAATCTAAATCCCTCTTATGGTCTGCATATGATGTACATAAACACAGCCTCACATACCCTTCTAAAAATTTAAAGATGGGTGGGGCCACTGAAAGGGCTAAACAATTAACAGCATTGTCTCCTCTTCCAGAGAACCTGGGATCAACTACCAGCAACTATATGGTGGCCTATCTCCAGTTCCAAAGGATCATATAGATAGACAGACAGACAGACAGAGATAAGGATGGCAGGACTTCCTGGTGTTTCTTTCTTTCTTATCCTTTTAAAAAATGTTTATTTATTTATTTATTCATGTATTTATTATATTTACGTACAATGTAGCTGTCTTCAGACACTCCAGAAGAGGGTGTCAGTTTCTGGAGAATCTAAATCACTCTTATGGTCTGAATATGATGTACATAAACACAGCCTCAGATATACTTATAAAAATTTAATGAAGGGTGGGGCCACTGAAAGGGCTCAATAATTTACAGCATTGTCTCCTCTTCCAGAGAACCTTGGATAAACTACCAGCAACTATATGGTGGCCCATATCCAGTACCAGAGGATCAGACAGACAGACAGGCAGACAGACAGAGATAAGAATGGCAGACCTGCCAGGTCTTTCTTTCTTTCTTGTCCTTTTTAAAAAATGTTTATTTATTTATGTATTTATTATATATAAGTACTCTGTAGCTATCTACAGACACTCCAGAAGAGGGTGTCAGATTCTGAAGAATCTAAAACCATCTTATGGTCTGCATATGATGTACATAAACACAGCCTCAGATATACTTCTAAAAATTTAAAGATGGGTGGGGCCACTGAAAGGGCTCAACAATTAACAGCATTGTCTCATCTTCCAGAGAACCTGGGATCAACTACCAGCAACTATATAGTGGCCTATCTTCAGTTCCAAAGGATCATATAGAGAGACAGACAGACAGACAGAAATGAGGATGGCAGGCCTGCCTGGTCTTTCTTTCTTTCTTATCCATTTGAAAAAAATGTTTACTTATTAATTAATTAATTAATTAATTTATTTATTTATTTATTAGATATAAGTACACTGTAGCTGTCTTCAGACACTCCAGTAGAGGGTGTGAGATTCTGGAGAATCTAAATACCTCTTATGGTCTGCATATGATGTACATAAACACAGACTCAAGTATACTTCTAAAAATTTAAAGATGGGTGGGGCCAAAGAATGGGCTCAACATTAACAGCTTGTCTCCTCTTCCAGAGAACCTGGGATCAACTACCAGCAACTATATGGTGGCCATTCTGCAGTTCCAGGGATCAGACAGACAGACAGACAGACAGAGATAAGGATGGCAGGCCTGCCTGGTCTTTCTTTCTTACTTATCCTGTTTAAAAAATGTTTATTTATTTATTTATTTATTTATTTATTTATTTATGTATTTATTAGATATAAGTACACTGTAGCTGTCTTCAGACACTCCAGAAGAGGGTGTCAGATTCTGGAGAATTTAAATCACTCTTATGGTCTGCATATGATGTACATAAATACAGCCTCACATTTACCAATAAAAATTTAAAGATGGTTGGGGCCACTGAAAGGGCTCAACAATTCACAACATTGTCTCCTCTTCCAGAGAACCTGGGAAAAACTACCAGCAAATATATGGTGGCCGATATCCAGTTCCAGAGGATCAGACAGACAGATAGACAGACAGACAGTGATAAGGATGGCAGGCCTGCCTGATTTTTCTTTCTTTCTTATCCTTTTTAAAAAATGTTTATTTAATTATTAATTTATTTATGTATGTATTTATTAGATATACGTACACTGTAGCTGTCTTCAGACACTCCAGTAGAGGGTGTCAGATTCTGAAGAATCTAAAACCATCTTATGTTCTGCATATGATGTACATAAACACAGCCTCAGATATACTTCTAAAATTTAATGAAGGGAGGGGCCACTGAAAGGGCTCAACAATTAACAGCATTATCTCCTCTTCCAGAGAACCCTGGATCAACTACCAGCAACTTTATGGTGGCCCATCTACAGTTCCAGGGGATCAGACAGACAGACAGACAGACAGAGATAAGGATGGCAGGCCTGCCATGTCTTTCTTTCTTACTTATCCTGTTTAAAAAATGTTTATTTATTTATTTATTTATTTATTTATTTATTTACGTATTTATTAGATATAATTACACTGTAGCTGTCTTCAGACAGTCCAGAAAAGGGTGTCAATTCTGGAGAATCTAAATCCCTCTTATGGTCTGCATATGATGTACATAAACACAGCCTCACATATACTTCTAAACATTTAAAGATGGGTGGGGCCACTGAAAGGGCTCAACAATGAACAGCATTGTCTCCTCTTCCAGAGAACCTGGGAAAAACTAACAGCAAATATATGGTGGCCCTTATCCAGTTCCAAAGGTTCAGACAGAGAGACAGACAGACAGAGATAAGGATGGCAGGCCTGCCTGATTTTTCTTTCTTTCTTATCCTTTATAAAAAATGTTTATTTATTTATTAATTTATTTATTTATGTATTTATTAGATATAAGTACACTGTAGCTGTCTTCAGACACTCCAGTAGACGGTTTCAGATTCTGAAAATCTAAAACCATCTTCTGGTCTGCATATGATGTACATAAACACAGCCTCAGATATACTTCAAAAAATTTAATGAAGGATGGGGCCACTGAAAGGGCTCAACAATTAACAGCATTATCTCCTCTTCCAGACAACCTGGGATCAACTACCAGCAACTATATGGTGGCTCATCTCCAGTTCCCAGGGATCAGACAGACAGACAGACACACAGACAGAGATATCGATGGCAGGCCTGCCTGGTCTTTCTTTCTTTCTTATACTTTTTAAAAAATGTTTATTTATTTATTTATTCATGTATTTATTAGATATAAGTACACTGTAGCTGTCTTAGACACTCCAGAAGTGGGTGTCTGGTTCTGTAGAATCTAAATCCCTCTTATGGTCTGCATATGATGTACATAAACACAGCCTAACATACAGTTCTAAATATTTAAAAATGGGTGGGGCAATTGAAAGGGCTCAACAATGAACAGCATTGTCTCCTCTTCCAGAGAACCTCGGCTCAATAACCAGCAACTATATGGTGGCCCATCTCCAGTTCCAGGGGATCAGACAGACAGACAGTCAGAAAGACAGAGATAAGGATGGCAGGACTGCCTGGTCTTTCTTTCTTTCTTATCCTTTTGAAAAAATGTTTACTTATTTATTTATTTATGTATTTATTAGATATAAGTAAACTGTAGCTGTCTTCAGACACTCCAGAAGAGGGTGTCAGATTCTGGAGAATCTAAATCCCTCTTATGGCCTGCATATGATGTACATAAACACAGACTCATGTATACTTCTAAAAATTTAAAGATGTGTGGGGCCACTGAGAGGGCTCAAAAATTAACAGCATTGTCTCATCTTCCAGAGAACCTGGGATCAACTACCAGCAACTATATGGTGGCTCATCTCCAGTTCCAGTGGATCAGAAAGACAGAGAGACAGACAGAGAGAGATAAGGATGGCAGGCCTGCCTGGTCTTTCTTTCTTTCTTATCCTTTATAAAAAATGTTTATTTATTTATTTATTTATTTATTTATTTATTTATTTATTTATTTATGTATTTATTAGATATAAGTACACTGTAGCCGTCTTCAGACACTCCAGAAGAGGGTGTCAGATTCTAGAGAATCTAAATCCCTCTTATGGTCTGCATATAATGTACATAAAACAGCCTCACATATACTTCTAAAAATTTAAAGAAAGGTGGGACCACTGAAAGGGCTCAACAATTAACAGCATTATCTCCTCTTCCAGAGAACCCTGGATCAACTACCAGTAACTATATGGTGGCCCATCTGCAGTTCCAGGGGATCAGACAGACAGACAGACAGACAGAGATAAGGATGGCAGGCCTGCCAGGTCTTTCTTTCTTACTTATCCTGTTTAAAAAATGTTTATTTATTTATTTTTTTATGTATTTATGTATTTATTAGATATAAGTACACTGTAGCTGTTCAGACACTCCAGAAGAGTGTGTCAGATTCTGGAGAATCTAAATCCCTCTTATGGTCTGCATATGATGTACATAAACACAGCCTCACGTATAATTCTAAAAATTTAAAGATGGGTGGGACCACTGAAAGGGCTTAACAATTAACATCATTGTCTCCTCTTCCAGAGAACCTGGGATCAACTACCAGCAACTATATGGTGGCCCATATCCAGTTCCAAAGTTTCAGACAGACAGACAGACAGACAGAGATACGGATGGCAGGCCTGCCTGATTTTTCTTTCTTTTTATCCTTTATAAAAAATGTTTATTTATTTATTTATTTATTTATTTATTTATTTATTAGATATAAGGACACTGTAGCTGTCTTCAGACACTCCAGTAGACGGTGTCATATTCTGAAAAATCTAAAACCATCTTCTGGTCTGCATATGATGTACATAAACACAGCCTCAGATATACTTTAAAAAATTTAATGAAGGGTGTGGCCACTAAAAGGGATCAACAATTAACAGCATTGTCTCCTCTTCCAGAGAACCTGGGATCAATAACCAGTAATTATATGGTGGCCCATCTCCAGTTCCAGGGGATCAGAGAGACACACAGACAGACAGACAGAGATAAGGATGGCAGGCCTGCCTGGTCTTTCATTCTTTCTTATACTTTTTAAAAAATGTTTATTTATTTATTTATTCATGTATTTATTAGATATAAGTACACTGTAGCTGTCTTAGACACTCCAGAAGTGGGTGTCTGGTTCTGTAGAATCTAAATCCCTCTTATGGTCTGCATATGATGTACATAAACACAGCCTAACATACAGTTCTAAATATTTAAAAATGGGTGGGGCAATTGAAAGGGCTCAACAATGAACAGCATTGTCTCCTCTTCCAGAGAACCTCGGCTCAATAACCAGCAACTATATGGTGGCCCATCTCCAGTTCCAGGGGATCAGACAGACAGACAGTCAGAAAGACAGAGATAAGGATGGCAGGACTGCCTGGTCTTTCTTTCTTTCTTATCCTTTTGAAAAAATGTTTACTTATTTATTTATTTATGTATTTATTAGATATAAGTAAACTGTAGCTGTCTTCAGACACTCCAGAAGAGGGTGTCAGATTCTGGAGAATCTAAATCCCTCTTATGGCCTGCATATGATGTACATAAACACAGACTCATGTATACTTCTAAAAATTTAAAGATGTGTGGGGCCACTGAGAGGGCTCAAAAATTAACAGCATTGTCTCATCTTCCAGAGAACCTGGGATGAACTACCAGCAACTATATGGTGGCTCATCTCCAGTTCCAGTGGATCAGAAAGACAGAGAGACAGACAGACAGAGATAAGGATGGCAGGCCTGCCTGGTCTTTCTTTCTTTCTTATCCTTTATAAAAAATGTTTATTTATTTATTTATTTATATATTTATGTATTTATTAGATATAAGTACACTGTAGCTGTCTTCAGACACTCCAGAAGAGGGTGTCAGATTATGGAGAATTTAAATCACTCTTATGGTCTGCATATGATGTACATAAATACAGCCTCACATTTACCTCTAAATATTTAAAGATAGGTGGGGACACTGAGAGGGCTCAACAATTAACAGCATTGTCTCCTCTTCCAGAGAACATTGGATAAACTACCAGCAACTATATGGTGGCCCATCTCCAGTTCCAGGGTATCAGACAGACAGACAGAGAGACAGAGATAAGGATGGAGGCCTGCCTGGTCTTTCTTTCTTTCTTATACTTTAAAAAAATGTTTATTTATTTATTTATTTATTTATTTATTTATTTATTTATTTATTTATTTATGTATTTATTAGAAATAAGTACACTGTAGCTGTCTTCAGACACTCTAGAAGAGGGTCTCATCTTCTGGAGAATCTATATCCCTCTTATGGTCTGCATATGATGTACATGAACACAGCCTCACATATACTTCTAAAAATTTAAAGATGGGTGGGGCCACTGAAAGGGCTCAAAAATTAACAGCATTATCTCCTCTTCCAGAGAACCTGGGATCAACTACCAGCAACTATATGTTGGCCCATCTCGAGTCCAAGGGGATCAGACAGACTGTAGACAGACAGAAAGACAGACAGAGATAAGGATGGCAGGCCTGCCTGGTTTTTCTTTCTTTCTTATCCTGTTTAAAAAATGTTTATTTATTTATTTATTTATTTATTTATTTATTTATTTATTTATTTATTTATTTGATATAAGTACACTGTAGCTGTCTTCAGACACTCCAGAAGAGGGTGTCAGATTCTGGAGAATCTAAATCACATTTATGGTCTGCATAAGATGTACATAAACACAGCCTCACATATACTTCTAAATATTTAAAGATGGGTGGCGCCACTGAAAGGGCTCAACAATTAACAGCATTGTATCCTCTTCCAGAGAACCTGGGATCAACTACCAGCAACACTATGGTGGCCCATCTACAGTTCCAGGGTATCAGACAGACAGACAGACAGACAGACAGAGATAAGGGTTGCAGGCCTGCCCGGTCTTTCTTACTTTCTTATCCTTTTTAAAAAATGTTTATTTATTTATTTATTTATTCATTTATTTATTTATTTATTTATGTATTTATTAGATATAAGTACACTGTAGCTGTCTTCAGAAAATACAGAAGAGTGTGTCAGATTCTGGAGAATCTAAATCCCTCTTATGGTCTGCATATGATGTACATAAACACAGCCTCACATATACTTCTAAAATTTTAAAGATGGGTGGGGCCACAGAAAGGGCTCAACAATTAACAGCATTGTCTCCTCTTCCAGAGAACCTTGGATAAACTACCAGCAACTATATGGTGGCCCATCTCCAGTTCTAGGGTATCACACAGACAAACAGACAGACAGAGATAAGGGTGGCAGGCTTGCCTGGTCTTTCTTTCTGTCTTATCCTTTTTAAAAAATGTTAATTTATTTATTTATTTATTTATTTATTTATTTATTTATTTATTAGATATAAGTATACTGTAACTCTCTTCAGAAAATACAGAAGAGGGTGTCAGATTCTGGAGAATCTAAATCCCTCTTATGGTCTGCATATGATGTACATAAACACAGCCTCACATACCCTTCTAAAAATTTAAAGATGGGTGGGGCCACTGAAAGGGCTAAACAATTAACAGCATTGTCTCCTCTTCCAGAGAACCTGGGATCAACTACCAGCAACTATATGGTGGCCTATCTCCAGTTCCAAAGGATCATATAGATAGACAGACAGACAGACAGAGATAAGGATGGCAGGACTTCCTGGTGTTTCTTTCTTTCTTATCCTTTTAAAAAAATGTTTATTTATTTATTTATTCATGTATTTATTATATTTACGTACAATGTAGCTGTCTTCAGACACTCCAGAAGAGGGTGTCAGTTTCTGGAGAATCTAAATCACTCTTATGGTCTGAATATGATGTACATAAACACAGCCTCAGATATACTTATAAAAATTTAATGAAGGGTGGGGCCACTGAAAGGGCTCAATAATTTACAGCATTGTCTCCTCTTCCAGAGAACCTTGGATAAACTACCAGCAACTATATGGTGGCCCATATCCAGTACCAGAGGATCAGACAGACAGACAGGCAGACAGACAGAGATAAGAATGGCAGACCTGCCAGGTCTTTCTTTCTTTCTTGTCCTTTTTAAAAAATGTTTATTTATTTATGTATTTATTATATATAAGTACTCTGTAGCTATCTACAGACACTCCAGAAGAGGGTGTCAGATTCTGAAGAATCTAAAACCATCTTATGGTCTGCATATGATGTACATAAACACAGCCTCAGATATACTTCTAAAAATTTAAAGATGGGTGGGGCCACTGAAAGGGCTCAACAATTAACAGCATTGTCTCATCTTCCAGAGAACCTGGGATCAACTACCAGCAACTATATAGTGGCCTATCTTCAGTTCCAAAGGATCATATAGAGAGACAGACAGACAGACAGAAATGAGGATGGCAGGCCTGCCTGGTCTTTCTTTCTTTCTTATCCATTTGAAAAAATGTTTACTTATTAATTAATTAATTAATTAATTTATTTATTTATTTATTAGATATAAGTACACTGTAGCTGTCTTCAGACACTCCAGTAGAGGGTGTGAGATTCTGGAGAATCTAAATACCTCTTATGGTCTGCATATGATGTACATAAACACAGACTCAAGTATACTTCTAAAAATTTAAAGATGGGTGGGGCCAAAGAATGGGCTCAACATTAACAGCTTGTCTCCTCTTCCAGAGAACCTGGGATCAACTACCAGCAACTATATGGTGGCCATTCTGCAGTTCCAGGGATCAGACAGACAGACAGACAGACAGAGATAAGGATGGCAGGCCTGCCTGGTCTTTCTTTCTTACTTATCCTGTTTAAAAAATGTTTATTTATTTATTTATTTATTTATTTATTTATTTATTTATGTATGTATTTATTAGATATAAGTACACTGTAGCTGTCTTCAGACACTCCAGAAGAGGGTGTCAGATTCTGGAGAATTTAAATCACTCTTATGGTCTGCATATGATGTACATAAATACAGCCTCACATTTACCAATAAAAATTTAAAGATGGTTGGGGCCACTGAAAGGGCTCAACAATTCACAACATTGTCTCCTCTTCCAGAGAACCTGGGAAAAACTACCAGCAAATATATGGTGGCCGATATCCAGTTCCAGAGGATCAGACAGACAGATAGACAGACAGACAGTGATAAGGATGGCAGGCCTGCCTGATTTTTCTTTCTTTCTTATCCTTTTTAAAAAATGTTTATTTAATTATTAATTTATTTATGTATGTATTTATTAGATATACGTACACTGTAGCTGTCTTCAGACACTCCAGTAGAGGGTGTCAGATTCTGAAGAATCTAAAACCATCTTATGTTCTGCATATGATGTACATAAACACAGCCTCAGATATACTTCTAAAATTTAATGAAGGGAGGGGCCACTGAAAGGGCTCAACAATTAACAGCATTATCTCCTCTTCCAGAGAACCCTGGATCAACTACCAGCAACTTTATGGTGGCCCATCTACAGTTCCAGGGGATCAGACAGACAGACAGACAGACAGAGATAAGGATGGCAGGCCTGCCATGTCTTTCTTTCTTACTTATCCTGTTTAAAAAATGTTTATTTATTTATTTATTTATTTATTTATTTACGTATTTATTAGATATAATTACACTGTAGCTGTCTTCAGACAGTCCAGAAAAGGGTGTCAATTCTGGAGAATCTAAATCCCTCTTATGGTCTGCATATGATGTACATAAACACAGCCACACATATACTTCTAAACATTTAAAGATGGGTGGGGCCACTGAAAGGGCTCAACAATGAACAGCATTGTCTCCTCTTCCAGAGAACCTGGGAAAAACTAACAGCAAATATATGGTGGCCCTTATCCAGTTCCAAAGGTTCAGACAGAGAGACAGACAGACAGAGATAAGGATGGCAGGCCTGCCTGATTTTTCTTTCTTTCTTATCCTTTATAAAAAATGTTTATTTATTTATTAATTTATTTATTTATGTATTTATTAGATATAAGTACACTGTAGCTGTCTTCAGACACTCCAGTAGACGGTTTCAGATTCTGAAAAATCTAAAACCATCTTCTGGTCTGCATATGATGTACATAAACACAGCCTCAGATATACTTCAAAAAATTTAATGAAGGATGGGGCCACTGAAAGGGCTCAACAATTAACAGCATTATCTCCTCTTCCAGACAACCTGGGATCAACTACCAGCAACTATATGGTGGCTCATCTCCAGTTCCCAGGGATCAGACAGACAGACAGACACACAGACAGAGATATCGATGGCAGGCCTGCCTGGTCTTTCTTTCTTTCTTATACTTTTTAAAAAATGTTTATTTATTTATTTATTCATGTATTTATTAGATATAAGTACACTGTAGCTGTCTTAGACACTCCAGAAGTGGGTGTCTGGTTCTGTAGAATCTAAATCCCTCTTATGGTCTGCATATGATGTACATAAACACAGCCTAACATACAGTTCTAAATATTTAAAAATGGGTGGGGCAATTGAAAGGGCTCAACAATGAACAGCATTGTCTCCTCTTCCAGAGAACCTCGGCTCAATAACCAGCAACTATATGGTGGCCCATCTCCAGTTCCAGGGGATCAGACAGACAGACAGTCAGAAAGACAGAGATAAGGATGGCAGGACTGCCTGGTCTTTCTTTCTTTCTTATCCTTTTGAAAAAATGTTTACTTATTTATTTATTTATGTATTTATTAGATATAAGTAAACTGTAGCTGTCTTCAGACACTCCAGAAGAGGGTGTCAGATTCTGGAGAATCTAAATCCCTCTTATGGCCTGCATATGATGTACATAAACACAGACTCATGTATACTTCTAAAAATTTAAAGATGTGTGGGGCCACTGAGAGGGCTCAAAAATTAACAGCATTGTCTCATCTTCCAGAGAACCTGGGATCAACTACCAGCAACTATATGGTGGCTCATCTCCAGTTCCAGTGGATCAGAAAGACAGAGAGACAGACAGAGAGAGATAAGGATGGCAGGCCTGCCTGGTCTTTCTTTCTTTCTTATCCTTTATAAAAAATGTTTATTTATTTATTTATTTATTTATTTATTTATTTATTTATTTATGTATTTATTAGATATAAGTACACTGTAGCCATCTTCAGACACTCCAGAAGAGGGTGTCAGATTCTAGAGAATCTAAATCCCTCTTATGGTCTGCATATAATGTACATAAAACAGCCTCACATATACTTCTAAAAATTTAAAGAAAGGTGGGACCACTGAAAGGGCTCAACAATTAACAGCATTATCTCCTCTTCCAGAGAACCCTGGATCAACTACCAGTAACTATATGGTGGCCCATCTGCAGTTCCAGGGGATCAGACAGACAGACAGACAGACAGAGATAAGGATGGCAGGCCTGCCAGGTCTTTCTTTCTTACTTATCCTGTTTAAAAAATGTTTATTTATTTATTTTTTTATGTATTTATGTATTTATTAGATATAAGTACACTGTAGCTGTTCAGACACTCCAGAAGAGTGTGTCAGATTCTGGAGAATCTAAATCCCTCTTATGGTCTGCATATGATGTACATAAACACAGCCTCACGTATAATTCTAAAAATTTAAAGATGGGTGGGACCACTGAAAGGGCTTAACAATTAACATCATTGTCTCCTCTTCCAGAGAACCTGGGATCAACTACCAGCAACTATATGGTGGCCCATATCCAGTTCCAAAGTTTCAGACAGACAGACAGACAGACAGAGATACGGATGGCAGGCCTGCCTGATTTTTCTTTCTTTCTTATCCTTTATAAAAAATGTTTATTTATTTATTAATTAATTTATTTATTTATTTATTAGATATAAGGACACTGTAGCTGTCTTCAGACACTCCAGTAGACGGTGTCATATTCTGAAAAATCTAAAACCATCTTCTGGTCTGCATATGATGTACATAAACACAGCCTCAGATATACTTTAAAAAATTTAATGAAGGGTGTGGCCACTAAAAGGGATCAACAATTAACAGCATTGTCTCCTCTTCCAGAGAACCTGGGATCAATAACCAGTAATTATATGGTGGCCCATCTCCAGTTCCAGGGGATCAGACAGACACACAGACAGACAGACAGAGATAAGGATGGCAGGCCTGCCTGGTCTTTCTTTCTTTCTTATACTTTTTAAAAAATGTTTATTTATTTATTTATTCATGTATTTATTAGATATAAGTACACTGTAGCTGTCTTAGACACTCCAGAAGTGGGTGTCTGGTTCTGTAGAATCTAAATCCCTCTTATGGTCTGCATATGATGTACATAAACACAGCCTAACATACAGTTCTAAATATTTAAAAATGGGTGGGGCAATTGAAAGGGCTCAACAATGAACAGCATTGTCTCCTCTTCCAGAGAACCTCGGCTCAATAACCAGCAACTATATGGTGGCCCATCTCCAGTTCCAGGGGATCAGACAGACAGACAGTCAGAAAGACAGAGATAAGGATGGCAGGACTGCCTGGTCTTTCTTTCTTTCTTATCCTTTTGAAAAAATGTTTACTTATTTATTTATTTATGTATTTATTAGATATAAGTAAACTGTAGCTGTCTTCAGACACTCCAGAAGAGGGTGTCAGATTCTGGAGAATCTAAATCCCTCTTATGGCCTGCATATGATGTACATAAACACAGACTCATGTATACTTCTAAAAATTTAAAGATGTGTGGGGCCACTGAGAGGGCTCAAAAATTAACAGCATTGTCTCATCTTCCAGAGAACCTGGGATGAACTACCAGCAACTATATGGTGGCTCATCTCCAGTTCCAGTGGATCAGAAAGACAGAGAGACAGACAGACAGAGATAAGGATGGCAGGCCTGCCTGGTCTTTCTTTCTTTCTTATCCTTTATAAAAAATGTTTATTTATTTATTTATTTATTTATTTATTTATTTATTTATGTATTTATTAGATATAAGTACACTGTAGCCGTCTTCAGACACTCCAGAAGAGGGTGACAGATTCTAGAGAATCTAAATCCCTCTTATGGTCTGCATATAATGTACATAAAAACAGCCTCACATATACTTCTAAAAATTTAAAGAAAGGTGGGACCACTGAAAGGGCTCAACAATTACCATCACTGTCTCCACTTCCAGAGAACCTGGGATCAACTACCAGTAACTATATGGTGGCCCATCTGCAGTTCCAGGGGATCAGACAGACAGACAGACAGACAGAGATAAGGATGGCAGGCCTGCCAGGTCTTTCTTTCTTACTTATCCTGTTTAAAAAATGTTTATTTATTTATTTTTTTATGTATTTATGTATTTATTAGATATAAGTACACTGTAGCTGTTCAGACACTCCAGAAGAGTGTGTCAGATTCTGGAGAATCTAAATCCCTCTTATGGTCTGCATATGATGTACATAAACACAGCCTCACGTATAATTCTAAAAATTTAAAGATGGGTGGGACCACTGAAAGGGCTTAACAATTAACATCATTGTCTCCTCTTCCAGAGAACCTGGGATCAACTACCAGCAACTATATGGTGGCCCATATCCAGTTCCAAAGGTTCAGACAGACAGACAGACAGACAGAGATACAGATGGCAGGCCTGCCTGATTTTTCTTTCTTTCTTATCCTTTATAAAAAATGTTTATTTATTTATTAATTTATTTATTTATGTATTTATTAGATATAAGGACACTGTAGCTGTCTTCAGACACTCCAGTAGACGGTGTCATATTCTGAAAAATCTAAAACCATCTTCTGGTCTGCATATGATGTACATAAACACAGCCTCAGATATACTTTAAAAAATTTAATGAAGGGTGGGGCCACTTAAAGGGCTCAACAAATACCAGCATTGTCTCCTCTTCCAGAGAACCTGGGATCAACTACCAGCAAAAATATGGTGGCCCATCTCCAGTTTCAGGGGATCAGATAGACAGAGAGACAAACAGACAAGGATGGCAGGCCTGCCTGGTTGTTCTTTCTTTCTTATCCTTTTTGAAAAAATGTTTATTTATTTATTTATGTATTTATTAGATATAAGTACACTGTAGAGGTCTTCAGACACTCCAGAAGAGGTTGTCAGATTCTGGAGAATCTAAATCCCTCTTATGGTCTGCATATGATGTACATAAACACAGACTCACATTTACTTCCAAAAATTTAAAGATGGGTGGGGCCACTGAAAGGGCTCAACAATAACAGCATTGTCTCCTCTTCCAGAGAACCTGAGATCAACTACCAGCAACTATATGGTGGCCCATTTCCAGGTCCAGGGAATCAGAAAGACAGATAGACAGACAGACAGAGATAAGGATGGCAGGCCTGCCTGGTATTTCTTTTTTTCTTATCAATTTTGAAAAATGATTATTTATTTATTTATTTATTTATTTATTTATTTATTTATTAGATATAAGTACATGGTAGCAGTCTTCTGACACTCCAGAAGACGGTGTCAGATTCTGGACAATCTAAATCCCTCTTATGGTCTGCATATGAGGTACATAAACACAGCCTCACATATACTTCTAAAAATGTAAAGATGGGTGGGGCCACTTTACTGCTCAAAAATTAACAGCATTGTCTCCTCTTCCAGAGAACCTGGGATCAACTACCAGCAATTATATAATGGCCCATCTCCAGTTCCAGGGGATCAGACAGACAGATAGACAGACAGACTAGAATGGCAGGCCTGTCTGGTTTTTCATTCTTTCTTATCCTTTTTAAAACATCTTTCTTTCTTTCTTTCTTTCTTTCTTTCTTTCTTTCTTTCTTTCTTTCTTTCTTTCTTTCTTTCTTTCTTTCTTTCTTTATTAGATATAAGTACACTGTATATGTCTTCAGACACTCCAGAAGAGGGTATCAGTTTCTGGAGAATCTAAATCCCTCTTATGGTCTGCATACAATGTACATAAACACAGCCTCACATATACTTCTAAAAATTTAAAGATGGGTGGGGCCACTGAAAGGGCTCAACAATTAACAGCATTGTCTCCTCTTCCAGAGAACCTGGGATCAACTACCAGCAACTATATGGTGGCCCATCTCTAGTTCCAGGGGATCAGACTGACAGACTGACAGACAGAGATAAGGATGGCAGGCCTACCTGGTCTTTCTTTCCTTCTTATCCTTTTAAAAAATGTTTATTTATTTATTTATGTATGTATTTATTAGATATAAGTACACAGTAGCTGTCTTCAGACACTCCAGAAGAGGGTGTCAGATTACGGAGAATCTAAATCCCTCTTATGGTCTGCATATGATGTATATAAACACAGCCTCACATATACTTCTAAAAATTTAAAGATGGGTGGGGCCACTTAAAGGGCTCAACAAATACCAGCATTGTCTCCTCTTCCAGAGAACCTGGGATCAACTACCAGCAAAAATATGGTGGCCCATCTCCAGTTTCAGGGGATCAGATAGACAGATAGACAAACAGACAAGTAAGGCAGGCCTGCTTGGTTTTTATTTCTTTCTTATCCTTTTTAAAACATGTTTATTTATTTATTTATGTATTTATTAGATATAAGTACACTCTAGCTGTCTTCAGACACTCCAGAAGAGGGTGTCAGATTCTGAAAAATCTAAATCCCTCTTATGGTCTGCATATGATGTACATAAACACAGCCTCACAAATTCTTCTAAAAATTTAAAGATGGGTGGAGCCACTGAAAGGGCTCAAAAATTAACAGCATTGTCTCCTCTTGCAGAGAAACTGGGATCAACTACCAGCAACTATATGGTGGCCCATCTCCAGTTCCAGGGTATCAGACAGACAGACAGATAGACAGAGATAAGAATGGCAGGCCTGCCTGGTCTTTCTTTCTTTCTTTCTTATCCATTTTTAAAAATGTTTATTTATTTATTTATTTATTTATTTATTTATTTATTTATTTATTTATTTATTAGATATAAGTACACTGTAGTTGTCTTCAGTCACTCCAGAAGAGGGTGTCAGATTCTGGAGAATCTAAATCCCTCTTATGGTCTGCATATGATGTACATAAACACAGCCTCACAAATTCTTCTAAAAATTTAAAGATGGGTGGGGCCCCAGAAAGGGCTCAATAATTAACAGCATTGACTCCTCTTCCAGAGAACCTGGGATCAACAATGAGCAACTATATGGTGGCCCATCTTTCGTTCCAGTGGATCAGACAGACAGACAGACAGACAGAGATAAGGATGGCAGGCCTGCCTGGTCTTTCTTTTTTTCTTATCCTTTATAAAAAATGTTTATTTATTTATGTATGTATATATTTATTTATTTATTTATGTATTTATTAGATATAAGTACAATGTAGCTGTCTTCAGACACTCCAGAAGAGGGTGTCAGATACTGGAGAATCTAAATCCCTCATATGGTCTGCATATGATGTACATAAACACAGCCTCACATATACTTCTAAAAATTTAAAGATGGGTGGGGCTACTGAAAGGGCTCAACAACTAACAGCATTGTCTCCTCTTCCAGAGTACCTGGGATCAACTACCAGCAACTATATGGTGGCCCATCTCCAGTTCCAGGGGATTTGACAGATAGAGAGACAGACAGACAGACAGACAGACAAGGTGGCAGGCCTGCCTGGTCTTTCTTTCTTTCTTATCCTTTTTAAAAATGTTTATTAATTTATGTATGTATTTATTAGATAAAAGTACACGGTAGCTGTCTTCAAACACTCCCGAAGAGGGTGTCAGATTCTGGAGAATCTATATCCCTCTTATGATCTGCATATGATGTACATAAACACAGCCTCACATATACCTCTAAAAACTTAAAGATGGGTGGGGCCACTGAAAGGGCTCAACAATTAACAGCATTGTCTCCTCTTCCAGAGAACCTGGGATCAACTACCAGCAACTATATAAAGGCCCATCTCCAGTTCCAGGGGATCAGACAGACAGACAGACAGACAGACTAGAATGGCAGGCCTGTCTGGTTTTTCATTCTTTCTTATCCTTTTTAAAAAATGTTTATTTGTTTATTTATGAATTTATTAGATATAATTACACTGTAGCTGTCTTCAGACCCTCCAGTAGAGGGTGTCAGATTCTGGAGAATCTAAATCCTTGTTATGGTCTGCATATGATATACATAAACAGAGACTCACATATACTTCTAAAAATTTAAAGATGGGTGGGACCACTGAAAGGGCTCAACAATTAACAGCATTATCTCCTCTCCAGAGAACCTGGGATCAACTACCATCAACTATATGGTGGCCCATCTCCAGTTCCAGGGGATCAGACAGACAGACAGAGAAACAGACAAGGATAAGGATGGCATGCCTGCCTGGTCTTTCTTTCTTTCTTATCCATTTTTAAAAATGTTTATTTATTTATTTATTTATTTATTTATTTATTTATTTATTTATGTATTTATTAGATATAAGTATACTGTAGCTGTCTTCAGACACTCCAGAATAGGGTGTCAGATTCTGGAGAATCTAAATCCCTCTTATGGTCTGCATATGATGTACATAAACACAGCCTCACATATACTTCTAAAAATTTAAAGATGGGTAGGACCACTGAAAGGGCTCAACAATTAACATCATTGTCTCCTCTTCCAGAGAACCTCGGATCAACTACCAGCAACTATATGGTGGCCCATCTGCAGTTCCAGGGGATCAGACAGACAGACAGACAGACAGAGATAAGGATGGCAGGCCTGCCTGGTCTTTCTTTCTTTCTTATCCTTTAAAAAATGTTTATTTATTTATGTATTTATTATATATAAGTACACTGTAGCTGTCTACAGACACTCCAGAAGAGTGTGTTAGATTCTAGAGAATCTAAATCCCTTTTATGGTCTGTGTATGATGTACATAAACACAGCCTCACATATACTGAGCTGAGGTGTCACAGTCCAACTGCTGGAATTTCTGAGTACCACCTAGAGAGAGAAAAGCTATGCTGTGGTTGTTTAATTTATGTATTTTATTATTTCTATTTGTTGTTTTGTTTTGTTTTATTTGTTTTTAGAGAAGGCCTCAGTCTGTAGCTCTGGCTGACCCAGGACTGCCTACCTGTGTTAATTAGGGTTTCACAGCTGAGAACAGACACCAAGAGCAAGGTAAGGTATAGAAAACCCGACCTTCAGTGGTGGCTCAAGCTCTTAATGAGAGCACTCTGTAGGCAGAGGCAGGAAGTTTCTGAGTTCGAGGCCACCCTGGTGAAAGACATGGCTAGGGTAGGCTAGGGTAGGCTAGGGTAGGCTAGGGTAGGCTAGGGTAGGCTAGGGTAGGCTAGGGTAGGCTAGGGTAGGCTAGGGTAGACTAGGCCAGGGTGAGAAGAAAGAAAAGAAAAATAAGAAAGAAAAGAAAGAAAAGAAAGAAAGAAAGAAAGAGGTTTTATAAAAAGTGTTAAAGTTTTTAAAAATTAAAAAAAAAAATACCAGATCACCATCACACAGCATTGGCTGTCTTCAGGTGTATCCTTTCAGCCTCCAAAACAAAAAGCAATGGCTGGCTGTCTTCAGGTGTATCCTATTCTCCAGTCTTATTTCCAACCTACTAGCTGGGCTGAGCTGCCTCATTATGTAATTGCAAACCTTCCTTGGTTTGTCTTTTCCATTTCTAAGACTAACAGGCCTTTTTCTATTTAGAGAATATGCTCATGACTGTACTTTAGATATAGTAAATATAACTGTTGCTTATAAAACTTGTTTTCTAGGAATTTTTAAAGGGCAATGGCAGAGTTTATTTTTTAAAAATATTTTGCATTTATTTATTTGTGTGAGTGATGAAGCTCAGGTCTTCAAACTCGTCAGGAGGTATGATTACCTCCCCTCTCTCTCAACCCCTCTCTCTCCTCTCTCAATGATTGTGTAAGAATGTTTTGCATGTGTATGCTGTGCCCACAGACTCCAGAACAGAGTATTAGATCCCCTGGAACTGGAGATGGGCCACCATATATAATACTGGTAATTGAGCCCAGGTTCTCTGGAAGAGGAGACAATGCTCTTAATTGTTGAGCCCTCTCTGTAGCCACATCTTTCTTTCTTTTTTTTTTTTGAGTATATGTGAGGCTGTGTTTATATACATCATATGCAGACAATAAGAATGATTTAGATTCTTCAGAATCTGACACCCTCTTCTGGACTGTCTGAAGATAGCTACAGCATACTTAAATATAATAAATAAATAAATCTTTAAAAAGAAAAGGAAAAGTAAAAAAGAAAGAACAGGCCTGCCATATGCATGTTCATAGAGGAAAATGGAAGAGACCCCAATCTAACCTCAGCAGGGTGCTTCCTTCTGGATGGTAGCTCACAGTTTCATCCCAGCAAGACAGGCAAATCACTGAGTTCAAGGACAGTAAGGTTCAGGACAGCCAAGGTTAGGAAGGAAAAGGGTCTATGTTGAGAATACAAACCTACAAAACAACAACTAGGAAAAAGAAGTGACAGTGTAACTTGGGGTAGGGTACCAACAAGAGAAAGCTTTCTGTTACCACTTACAAACACCAGTAGCCTTGCACTCTTCTGCCCAGGTCCCTGCCTTCCTTTCTAGGAATTCTAAGGATGCCAGGGTGTGGGGGAATCCAGATTAACTTTTTAATAACAAAGACTTGGTCTTTGATGTCTATAGGAAGCCCTTCTCAGTGCCTTTAACTACCACTGAACTTTCAGGGCTGTGACTCAACTGTAACAAGGAACAGAGCTAAGAACCTGCAGCCTTTGAAAACAACTATTTTTTTAAAGTGGGGGACACAAATCAGCAGTAGAACCCCTCAGGTTCAGCCATAATACTTGTTAGGGAAACAGCCTCAATGTCTGGAGCTGAGGTCTCATGGGTGAACTGCTTCAAACTCTGAGTATCATTGAAAGAAAGAAAAGATATCATGTGGTTTCTTAATTTATTTATTTTATTATTTCTATTTTTTTTGTTTTCTTTTGTTTTGTTTTAGAAAAGGCCTCAGTCTGTAGCTATGGCTGACCTAGGACAGACTACATGTGTTAATTAGGGTTTCACAGTTGAGAAACAGACCATACCTATGTAAGACTTAGAAAACCCAACAGTCAGTGGTGGCTCGAGCTCTTAATGAGAGCACTCTGGAGGCAGAGGCAGTCAGTTTCTGAGTTCGAGGCCAGCCTGGTTAAAGACAGGGATAGGCAGGGCTAGGCAAGGCAGGGCTGGGCTAGGCTAGGCTAGGCAAGGGGCTGGGCTAGGCAAGGCAAGGGGCTAGGCTAGGCAACGCAAGGGGCTAGGCAAGACAGACAGACAGAGAGAAAGACAGACAAGGATGGAAGCCTGCCTGGTCTTTCTTTCTTTCTTATCCCTTTTAAAAAATGTATATTTATTTATTTATTTATTTATTTATGTATTTATTAGATATAAGTACACTGTAGCTGTCTTCAGACACTCCAGAAGAGGGTTTCAGATTCTGGAGAATCTATATCCCTCTTATGGTCTGCATATGATGTACATAAACACAGCCTCACATATACTTCTAAAAATTTAAAGATGGGTAGGACCACTGAAAGGGCTCAACAATTAAGATCATTGTCTCCTCTTCCAGAGAACCTGGGATCAACTACCAGCAACTATATGGTGGCCCATCTCCAGTTCCAGGGGATCAGACAGACAGACAGAGATACAGACAGATAGAGTTAAGGATGGCAGGCCTACCTGGTCTTTCATTCTTTCTTATCCTTTTAAAAAATGTTTATTTATTTATTTATTTATTTATTTATTTATTTATTTATTTATTCGATATAAGTACACTGTAGCTGTCTTCAGACACTCCAGAAGAGGGTGTCAGATTCTGGAGAATCTAAATCCCTCTTATGGTCTGCATATGATGTACATGAACACAGCCTCACATATACTTATAAAAATTTAAAGATGGGTGGGGCCACTGAAAGGGCTCAAAAATTAACAGCATTGTCTCCTCTTCCAGAGAACCTGGGATCAACTACCAGCAACTATATGGTGGCCCATCTCCAGTTCCAGGCGATCAGACAGACAGACAGACATACAGACAAGGATGGCAGGCCTTCCTGGTTTTTATTTCTTTCTTATCCGTTTAAAAAGGTTTATTTATTTATTTATGAATTTATTATATATAAGTACACTGTAGCTGTCTTCAGACACTCAGGAAGAGGGTGTCAGATTCTGGAGAATCTAAGTCCCTCTTATGATATGCATATGATGTACGTAAAAACAGCTTCACATTTATTTCTAAAAATTTAAAGATGGGTGGGGCCACTGTGAGGGCTCAACAATTAACATGATTGTCTCCTCTTCCAGAGAACCTGGGATCAACTACCAGCAACTATATGGTGGCCCATCTCCAGATCCAGGGGATCAGAGAGACAGACAGACAGACAGACAGACAAGGATGGCAGGCCTGCCTGGTTTTTCTTTCTTTCTTATCCTTTTTAAAACATGTTTATTTATTTATTTATTTATTTATGTATTTATTAGATATAAGTACACTGTAGCTGTCTTCAGACACTCCAGAAGAGGGTATCAGATTCTGGAGAATATAAATCCCTCTTATGGTCTACATACAATGTACATAAACACAGCCTCACATATATTTCTAAAAATTTAAAGATGTGTGGGGCCACTGAAAGGGCTCAACAATTAACAGCATTGTCTCCTCTTCCAGAGAACCTGGGATTAAACTACCAGCAACTATGTGGTGGCCCATCTCCAGTTCCAGGGGATCAGACAGACAGACAGACAGACTGACAGATATAAGGATGGAAGGCCTGCCTGGATTTTCTTTCTTTATTATCCTTATTTAAAAATGTTTATTTGTTTATTTAAGTATTTATTAGACATAAGTACACTGTAGCTGTCTTCAGACACTCCAGAAGAGGGTGTCATATGCTGGAGAATCTAAATCCCTCTTATGGTCTGCATTTGATGTACATAAACATAGCCTCACATATACTTCTAAAAATTTAAAGATGGGTGGGGCCACTGAAAGGGCTCAACAATTAACAGCATTGTCTCCTTTTCCAGAGAACCTGGGATCAACTACCAGCAACTATATGGTGTCCCATCTCCAGTTACAGGGGATCAGACAGACAGACAGACAGACAGAAAGTGATAAGGATGGCAGGCCTGCATGGTCTTTCTTTCTTTCTTCTCCGTTTAAAAAAAATGTTTATTTATTTATTTATTTATTTTTATTTATTTATTTATTTATTTATTTTTAATGTATTTATTAGATATAAGTACACAATACTTGTCTTCAGACACTCCAGAAGAGGTTGTCAGATTCTGGAGAATCTAAATCCCTCTTATGGTCTGCATATGATGTACATAAACACAGCCTCACATATACTTCTAAAAATTTAAAGATGGGTGGGGCCACTAAAAGGGATCAACAATTAACAGCATTGTCTCCTCTTCCAGAGAACCTGGGATCAATAACCAGTAATTATATGGTGGCCCATCTCCAGTTCCAGGGGATCAGACAGACACACAGACAGACAGACAGAGATAAGGATGGCAGGCCTGCCTGGTCTTTCTTTCTTTCTTATCATTTTAAAAAAGGTTTATTTATTTATTTATGTATTTATTAGATATAAGTACACTATAGCTATCTTCAGACACTCCAGAAGAGGGTGTTTGATTCTGCAGAACGTAAATCCCATTTATGTTCTGCATATGATGTACATAAACACAGCCTCACATATTCTTCTAAAAATTTAAAGATGGTTGGGACCACTGAAAGGAAACAACAATTAACAGCATTGTCTCCTCTTCTAGAGAACCTGGGATCAACTACCAGCAACTATATGTTGGCCCATCTCCAGTTTCAGGGGATCAGACAGACAAACAGACAGACAGAAAGACAGAGATAAGGATGGCAGGCCTGCCTGGTCTTTCTTTCTTTCTTATCCTTTTTAAAAAATGTTTATTTATTTATTTATTTATGTATTTTTTAGATATAAGTACACTGTAGCTGTCTTCAGACACTCCAGAAGAGGGTGTCAGATTCTGGAGAATCTAAATCCCTCTTATGGTCTGCATATGATGTACATAAACACAGCCTCACATATACTTCTAAAAATTTAAAGATGGGTGGGGTCACTAAAGAAAGGGCTCAACAATTAACAGCATTGTCTCCTCTTCCAGAGAACCTGGGATGAACTACCAGCAACTATATGGTGGCCCATCTCCAGTTCCAGGGGATCAGACAGACAGACAGACAGACAGAGATAAGGATGGCAGGCGTGCCTGGTCTTTCTTTCTTTATTATACTGTTGAAAAAATGTTTATTTATTTATTTATTTATTTATTTTTATTTATGTATTTATTAGATATAAGTACACTGTAGCTGTCTTCAGACACTTCAGAAGATGTTGTCAGATTCTTGAGAATCTAAATCCCTCTTATGGTCTGCGTATGATGTACATAAACACAGACTCACATATACTTCTAAAAATTTAAAGATGTGTGGGGCCACTGAAAGGACTCAACAATTAACAGCATTGTCTCCTCTTCCAGAGAACCTCGGATCAACTACCAGCAAATATATGGGGCCCATTCCAGTTCCAGGGGATCAGACTGACAGACAGACAGACAGACAGACAGAGATAAGGATGGCAGGCCTGCTGGTCTTTCTTTTTTTCTTATCCTTTTTAAAAAATGTTTGTTTATTTACTTATTTATTTATTTATTTTTTTATTCATTCATTTATTTATTTATTTATTTATTTATTTATTTATTTATTTATTAGATATAAGTACACTCTATCTGTCTTCAGACACTCCAGAAGAGGGTGTCAGATTGTGGAGAATCTAAATCCCTCTTTTGGTCTGCATATGATGTACATAAACACAGACTCACATATACTTCTAAAAATTTCAAGATGTGTGGGGCCACTGAAAGCGCTCAACAATTAACAGCATTGTCTCCTCTTCCAGAGAACCTGGGATCAACTACCAGCAACTATATGGTGGCCCATCTCCAGTTCCAGGGGATTAGACAGACAGACAGACAGAGATAAGGATGGCAGGCCTGCTGGTCTTTCTTTTTTTCTTATCCTTTTTAAAAAATGTTTATTTATTTATTTATTTATTTATTTATTTATTTATTTATGAATTTATTAGATATATGTACACTGTATCCGTCATAGACACTCCAAAAGACGGTGTCAGATTCTGGAGAATCTAAATCCCTCTTATGGTCTGAATATGATGTACATAAACACAGCATCACATTTACTTCTAGAAATTTAAAGATGAGTGGGGCCACTGAAAGGGCTGAACAATTAACAGAATTGTCTCCTCTTCAGAGTACCTGGGATCAACTACCAGCAACTATATGGTGGCCCATCTCCAGTTCCAGGAGATCAGACAGACAGACAGACAGAGAGACAGACAGACAGACATAGATAAGGATGACCGTCCAGCCTGGTCTTTCTTTCTATCTTATTCTTTTTAAAAATGTTTGTTTATTTATTTATTTATTTATTTATTTATTTATTTATTTATTTATGTATTTATTAGATATAAGTACACTTTAGCTATCTTCAGACACTCCAGAAGAGGGTGTCAGATTCTGGAGAATCTATATCCCTCTTATGGTCTGCATATGATGTACATAAACACAGCCTCACATATACTTCTAAAAATTTAAAGATGTGTGGGGTCACTGAAAGGTCTCAACAATTAACAGCATTGTCTACTCATCAGAGATCCTGGGATCAACTACCAGCAACTTTATGGTGGCCCATCTCCAGTTCCATGTTATCAGACAGACAGACAGAGAGACAAGGATAAGGATGGCAGGCCTGCCTGGTCTTTCTTTCTTTTTTATCCTTTTTAAAAAATGTTTATTTATTTATTTATGTATTTATTAGATATAAGTACAATGTAGCTGTCTTCAAACAATCCAGAAGAGGGTGTCAGATTCTGGAGAATCTAAATCCCTCTTATGGTCTGCATATGATGTACATAAACACAGCACAACTTTACTTCTAAAAATTCAAAGATGGGTTGGGCCACTGAAATGGCTCAACAATTAACAGCATTGTCTCCTCTTCCAGAGAGCCTGGGATCAACTACCAGTAACTATATGGTGGCCCATCTCCAGTACCAGGGTATCAAACAGACAGACAGACAGACAGAGATAAGGATGGCAGGCCTGCCTGGTCTTTCTTTCTTTCTTATCCTTTTTAAAAAAAATTATTTTTTATATATGTATTTATTAGATATAAGTACACTGTAGCTGTCTTTAGACACTGCAGAAGAGGGTGTCAGATTCTGGAGAATCTAAATCCCTCTTAGGGTCTGCATATGATGTACATAAACACAGACTCACATTTTCTTCTAAAAATTTAAAGATGGGTGGGGCCACTGAAAGGGCTCAACAATTAACAGCATTGTCTCCTCTTCCAGAGAACCTGGGATAAACTACCAGCAACACTATGGTGGCTCATCTCCAGTTCCAGGGTATCAGACAGACAGACAGACAGACAGAGATAAGGGTGGCAGGCCTGCCTGGTCTTTCTTTTTTCTTATCCTTTTTAAATAATGTTTTTTTAATTATTTATTTATGTATTTATTAGATATAAGTACACAGTAGCTGTCTTCAGACACTCCAGAAGAGGGTGTCAGATTCTGGAGAATCTAAATCCCTCTTATGGTCTGCATATGATGTACATAAACACAGCCTCACATATACTTCTAAAAATTTAAAGATGGGTAGGACCACTGAAAGGGCTCAACAATTAACATCATTGTCTCCTCTTCCAGAGAACCTGGGATCAACTACCAGCAACAATATGGTGGCCCATCTGCAGTTCCACGGTATCAGACAGACAGACAGACAGAAAGAGATAAGGATGGAGGCCTGCCTGGTCTTTCTTTCTTACTTATACTTTTTAGAAAATGTTTATTTATTTATTTATTTATTTATTAGATATAAGTACACTGTAGCTGTCTTCAAACACTCTAGAAGAGGGTCTCATCTTCTGGAGAATCTAAATCCCTCTTATGGTCTGCATATGATGTACATAAACACAGCCTCGCATATACTTCTAAAAATTTAAAGATGGGTGGGCCCACTGAAAAAGCTAAACAATTAACAGCATTGTCTCTTCTTCCAGAGAACGTGGGATCAACTACCAGCAACTATATGGTGGCCCATCTCAAGTTCCAGGGGATAAGACAGACAGACAGACAGACAGAGATAAGGATGGCAGGCCTGCCTGATTTTTCTTTCTTTCTTATCCTTTTTAAAAAATGTTTATTTATTTGTTTATTTATTTATTTATTTGTTTATTTATTTATGTATTTATTAGATATAAGTACACTGTAGCTGTCTTCAGACTCTCCAGAAGAGGGTGTCAGATTCTGGAGAATCTATATCCCTCTTATGGTTGCATATGATGTACATGAACACAGCCTCACATATACTTCTAAAAATTTAAAGATGTGTGGGGCCACTGAAAGGGCTCAACAATTAACAGCATTGTCTCCTCTTCCAGAGAACCTGAAATCAACTACCAGCAACTATATGGTGGCCCATCTCCAGTTCCAGGGGATCAGACAGACAGACAGACAGAGATAAGGATGGCAGGCCTGCCTGGTCTTTCTTTCTTTCTTATCGTTTTAAAAAAATGTTTATTTAATTATTTATGTATTTATTAGATATAAGTACACTGTAGCTGTCTTCAGACACGCCAGAAGAGGGTGTCAGATTCTGGAATATCTAAATCCCTCTTATGGTATGTATATGAAGTACATAAACACAGCCTCACATATACTTCTGAAAATTTAAAGATGGGTTGGGCTACTGAAAGGGCTCAACAATTAACAGCACTGACTCCTCTTCCAGAGAACCTGGGATCAACTACCAGCAACTATATGGTGGCCGATCTCGAGTCCAAGGGGATCAGACAGACTGTAGACAGACAGACAGACAGACAGAGATAAGGATTTCAGGCCTGCCTGGTCTTTCTTTCTTTCGTATCCTGTTTAAAAAATGTTTATTTATTTATTTATTTATTTATTTATTTATTTATTTATTTATTTATTTGATATAAGTACACTGTAGCTGCCTTCAGACACTCCAGAAGAGGGTATCAGATTCTGGAGAATCTAAATCACATTTATGGTCTGCATATGATGTACATAAACACAGCCTCACATATACTTCTAAATATTTAAAGATGGGTGGCGCCACTGAAAGGGCTCAACAATTAACATCATTGGCTCCTCTTCCAGAGAACCTGGGATAAACTACCAGCAACACTATGTTGGCCCATCTCCAGTTCCAGGGAATCAGACAGACAGACAGACAGAGATAAGGGTGGCAGGCCTGCCTGGTCTTTATTACTTTCTTATCCTTTTTAAAAATGTTTATTTATTTATTTATTTATTTATTTATTTATTTATTTATTCATTCATTCATTTATTTATGTATTTATTAGATATAAGTAAACTGTAGCTGTCTTCAGACACTCAGGAAGAGGGTGTCAGATTCTGGAGAATCTAAATCCCTCTTATGGTCTGCATATGATGTACATAAAAACAGCCTCACATATACTTCTAAAAATTTAAAGATGTGTTGGCCACAGAAAGGGCTCAACAATTAACAGCATTGTCTCCTCTTCCAGAGAACCTTAGATAAACTACCAGCAACTATATGGTGGCCCATCTCCAGTTCCAGTGTATCACACAGACAGACAGAGAGACACACATAAATATGGAGGCCTGCCTGGTCTTTCTTACTTTCTTATACTTTTTAAAAAATGTTTATTTATTTATTTATGTGTTTATTAGATATAAGTACACATTAGCTGTCTTCAGACACTCCAGAAGAGGGTGTCAGATTCTGGAAAATCTAAATCCCTCTTATGGTCTGCATATCATGTACATAAACACAACCTCACATACACTTCTAAAAATTTAAAGATGGGTGGGGCCACTGAAAGGGCTCAACAATTAACAGCATTGTCTCCTCTTCCAGAGAACCTGGGATCAACTACCAGCAACTATATGGTGGCCCATCTCGAGTCCAAGGGGATCAGACAGACTGTAGACAGACAGACAGAGAGACAGAGATAAGGATGGCAGGCCTGCCTGGTCTTTCTTTCTTTCTTATCCTGTTTATAAAATGTTTATTTATTTATTTATTTATTTATTTATTTATTTATTTATTTATTTATTTGATATAAGTACACTGTAGTTGTCTTCAGACACTCCAGAAGAGGGTGTCAGATTCTGGAGAATCTAAATCACATTTATGGTCTGCATATGATGTACATAAACACAGCCTCACATATACTTCTAAATATTTAAAGATGGGTGGGGCCAATGAAAGGGCTCAACAATTAACAGCATTGTCTCCTCTTCCAGAGAACCTGGAATCAACTACCAGCAACACTATGGTGGCCAATCTACAGTTCCAGGGTATTAGACAGACAGACAGACAGACAGACAGAGATAAGGATGGCAGGCCTGCCTGGTCTTTCTTACTTTCTTATCCTTTTTAAAAAATGTTTATTTATTTATTTATTTATTCATTTATTTATTTATGTATGTATTTATTAGATATAAGTAAACTGTAGCTGTCTTCAGACACTCCAGTAGAGGGTGTCAGATTCTGGAGAATCTAAATCCCTCTTATGGTCTGCATATGATGTACATAAACACAGCCTCACATATACTTCTAAAAATTGAAAGATGGGTGGGGCTACAGAAAGGGCTCAACATTTAAAAGCACTGTCTCCTCTTCCAGAGAACCTTGGATAAACTACCAGCAACTATATGGTGGCCCACTTCCAGTTCCAGGGTTTCACACAGAAAGACAGACAGACAGAGATAAGGGTGGCAGGCCTGCCTGGTCTTTCTTTCTGTCTTATCCTTTTAAAAAAATGTTTATTTATTTATTTATTTATTTGTTTATTTATTTATTTATTTATTTATTTATTTATTTATTTATTAGATATAAGTACACTGTAGCTGTCTTCAGACACTACAGAAGAGGGTGTCAGTTTCTGGAGAATCTAAATCACTATTATGGTCTGATTATGATGTACATAAACACAGCCTCAGATATACTTCTAAAAATTTAATGAAGGGTGGGGCCACTGAAAGGGCTCAACAATTTACAGCATTGTCTCCTCTTCCAGAGAACCTTGGATAAACTACCAGCAACTATATGGTGGCCCATATCCAGTACCAGAGGATCAGACAGACAGACAGACAGACAGACAGACAGAGATAAGGATGGCAGGCCTGCCAGGTCTTTGTTTCTTTCTTATCCTTTTTAAAAAATGTTTATTTATTTATTTATTTATTTATTTATTTATTTATTTATTTATTTATGTATTTATTAGATATAAGTACACTGTAGCTGTCTTCAGACACTCCAGAAGAGGGTGCCAGATTCTGGAGAATTTAAATCACTCTTATGATCTGCATATGATGTACATAAATTCAGCCTCACATTTACTTCTAAAAATTTAAAGATGGCTGTGGCCACTGAAAGGACTGAACAATTAACATCATTGTCTCCTCTTCCAGAGAACTTGGGAAAAACTACCAGCAAATATATGGTGGCCCATATCCAATTCCATTGGATCAGACAGACAGACAGACAAACAGACAGACAGAGATAAGGATGGCAGGACTGCCTGATTTTACTTTCTTCCTTATCCTTTTTAAAAAATGTTTATTTATTTATTAATTTATTTATTTATGTATTTTTTATATATAAGTACACTGTAGCTGTCTTAAGATCTCCAGTAGAGGGTGTCAGGTTCTGAAGAATCTAAAACAATCTTCTGGTCTGCATATGATGTACATAAACACAGCCTCAGATATACTTCTAAAAATTTAATGAAGGGTGGGGCCACTGAAAGGGCTCTACAATTAACAGCATTGTCTCCTCTTCCAGAGAACCTGGGATCAACTACCAGCAACTATATGGTGGCTCATCTCCAGTTCCCAGGGATCAGACAGACAGACAGACAGACAAACAGAGATATGGATGGCAGGCCTGCCTGGTCTTTCTTTTTTTCTTATCATTTAATTAAAAAAATGTTTATTTATTTATTTATTTATTTATTTATGTATTTATTATATATAAGTACACTGTAGCTGTCTTCAGACACTCCAGAAGAGGGTGTCAGATTATGGAGAATCTAAATCCCTCTTATGGCCTGCATATGATGTACATAAACAGAGCCTCACATACAGTTCTAAACATTTAAAGATGGGTGGGGCCATTGAAAGGGCTCAACAATGAACAGCATTGTCTCCTCTTCCAGAGAACCTCGGATCAACTACCAGCAACTATATGGTGGCCCATCTCCAGTTCCAGGGGATCAGACAGACAGACATACAGACAGTCAGAGATAAGGATGGCAGGCCTGCCTGGTCTTTCTTTCTTTCTTATCCTTTTGAAAAAATGTTTATTTATTTATTTATTTATTTATTTATTTATTTATTAGATATAAGTACACTGTAGCTGTCTTCAGACACTCCAGAAAAGTGTGTCAGATTCTGGAGAATCTAAATCCCTTTTATGGTCTGCATAAGATGTACATAAACACAGACTCATGTATACTTCTAAAAATTTAAAGATGGGTGGGGCCACTGAAAGGGCTCAACAATTAACAGCGTTGTCTCCTCTTCCAGAGAACCTGGGATCAACTACCAACAACTATATGGTGGCCCATCCCCAGTTCCATGGGATCAGAACGACAGACAGACAGACAGACAAACAGAGATAAGGAAGGCAGGCCTGCCTAGTCTTTCTTTCTTTCTTATCCTGTTTAAAAAATGTTTATTTATTTATTTATTTATTTATTTATTTATATATATATTTATTTATTTATTTATTAGATATAGGTACACTGTAGCTATCTTCAGACTCTCCAGTAGAGGGTGTTAGAATCTGGAGAATCTGAATCCCTCTTATGGACTGCATATGATGTACATAAACACAGCCTCACATATACTTCTAAAAATTTAAAGAAGGTTGGGGCCACTCTAAAAGCTCAACAATTAACAACATTGTCTCCTCTTACAGAGAACCTGGGATAAACTACCAGCACCTATATGGTGGCCCATCTCCAGTCCAGTGGATCAGACAGACAGACAGACAGAGAGACAGAGATAAGGATGGCAGGCCTGCCTGGTCTTTCTTTATTTCTTATCCTTTAAAAAAAATGTTTGTTTATTTATTTATTTATTTATTTATTTATTTATTTATTTATTAGATATAAGTACACTGTAGCCGTCTTCAGACACTCCAAGAGAGGGTGTCAGATTCTGGAGAATCTAAATCCCTCTTATGGTCTGCATATGATGTACATAAACACAGCCTCACATATATTTCTAAAAATTTAAAGATGGGTGGGACCACTGAAAGGGCTCAACAATTACCATCACTGTCTCCACTTCCAGAGAACCTGGGATCAACTATCAGCAAGTATATAGTGGCCCACCTCAACGTCCAGGGGATCAGACAGACTGTCAGACAGACAGACAGATAGACAGAGATAAGGATGGCAGGCCTGCCTGGTCTTACTTTCTTTCTTATCCTGTTTATAAAATGTTTATTTATTTATTTATTTATTTATTTATTTATTTATTTATTTATTTATTTATTTATTTGATATAAGTACACTGTAGTTGTCTTCAGACACTCCAGAAGAGGGTGTCAGATTCTGGAGAATCTAAATCACATTTATGGTCTGCATATGATGTACATAAACACAGCCTCACATATACTTCTAAATATTTAAAGATGGGTGGGGCCAATGAAAGGGCTCAACAATTAACAGCATTGTGTCCTCTTCCAGAGAACCTGGAATCAACTACCAGCAACACTATGGTGGCCAATCTACAGTTCCAGGGTATCAGACAGACAGACAGACAGACAGACAGAGATAAGGGTGGCAGGCCTGCCTGGTCTTTCTTACTTTCTTATCCTTTTTAAAAAATGTTTATTTATTTATTTATTTATTTATTCATTTATTTATTTATGTATGTATTTATTAGATATAAGTAAACTGTAGCTGTCTTCAGACACTCCAGAAGAGGGTGTCAGATTCTGGAGAATCTAAATCCCTCTTATGGTCTGCATATGATGTACATAAACACAGCCTCACATATACTTCTAAAAATTGAAAGATGGGTGGGGCTACAGAAAAGGCTCAACATTTAAAAGCACTGTCTCCTCTTCCAGAGAACCTTGGATAAACTACCAGCAACTATATGGTGGCCCACTTCCAGTTCCAGGGTTTCACACAGACAGACAGACAGACAGAGATAAGGGTTGCAGGCCTGCCTGGTCTTTCTTTCTGTCTTATCCTTTTTAAAAAATGTTTATTTATTTATTTATTTATTTGTTTATTTATTTATTTATGTATTTATTAGATATAAGTACACTGTAGCTGTCTTCAGACACTACAGAAGAGGGTGTCAGTTTCTGGAGAATCTAAATCACTCTTATGGTCTGATTATGATGTACATAAACACAGCCTCAGATATACTTCTAAAAATTTAATGAAGGGTGGGGCCACTGAAAGGGCTCAACAATTTACAGCATTGTCTCCTCTTCCAGAGAACCTTGGATAAACTACCAGCAACTATATGGTGGCCCATATCCAGTACCAGAGGATCAGACAGACAGACAGACAGACAGACAGACAGAGATAAGGATGGCAGGCCTGCCAGGTCTTTGTTTCTTTCTTATCCTTTTTAAAAAATGTTTATTTATTTATTTATTTATTTATTTATTTATTTATTTATGTATTTATTAGATATAAGTACACTGTAGCTGTCTTCAGACACTCCAGAAGAGGGTGTCAGATTCTGGAGAATTTAAATCACTCTTATGATCTGCATATGATGTACATAAATTCAGCCTCACATTTACTTCTAAAAATTTAAAGATGGCTGTGGCCACTGAAAGGACTGAACAATTAACATCATTGTCTCCTCTTCCAGAGAACTTGGGAAAAACTACCAGCAAATATATGGTGGCCCATATCCAGTTCCAGAGGATCAGACAGACAGACAGACAGACAGACAGACAGACAGACAGAGATAAGGATGGCAGGACTGCCTGATTTTACTTTCTTCCTTATCCTTTTTAAAAAATGTTTATTTATTTATTAATTTATTTATTTATGTATTTTTTAGATATAAGTACACTGTAGCTGTCTTAAGATCTCCAGTAGAGGGTGTCAGGTTCTGAAGAATCTAAAACCATCTTCTGGTCTGCATATGATGTACATAAACACAGCCTCAGATATACTTCTAAAAATTTAATGAAGGGTGGGGCCACTGAAAGGGCTCTACAATTAACAGCATTGTCTCCTCTTCCAGAGAACCTGGGATCAACTACCAGCAACTATATTGTGGCTCATCTCCAGTTCCCAGGGATCAGACAGACAGACAGACAAACAGAGATATGGATGGCAGGCCTGCCTGGTCTTTCTTTTTTTCTTATCATTTAATTAAAAAATGTTTATTTATTTATTTATTTATTTATTTATTTATTTATGTATTTATTATATATAAGTACACTGTAGCTGTCTTTAGACACTCCAGAAGAGGGTGTCAGATTATGGAGAATCTAAATCCCTCTTATGGCCTGCATATGATGTACATAAACAGAGCCTCACATACAGTTCTAAACATTTAAAGATGGGTGGGGCCATTGAAAGGGCTCAACAATGAACAGCATTGTCTCCTCTTCCAGAGAACCTCGGATCAAATACCAGCAACTATATGGTGGCCCATCTCCAGTTCCAGGAGATCAGACAGACAGACATACAGACAGTCAGAGATAAGGATGGCAGGCCTGCCTGGTCTTTCTTTCTTTCTTATCCTTTTGAAAAAATGTTTACTTATTTATTTATTTATTTATTTATTTATTTATTTATTAGATATAAGTACACTGTAGCTGTCTTCAGACACTCCAGAAAAGTGTGTCAGATTCTGGAGAATCTAAATCCCTTTTATGGTCTGCATATGATGTACATAAACACAGACTCATGTATACTTCTAAAAATTTAAAGATGGGTGGGGCCACTGAAAGGGCTCAACAATTAACAGCGTTGTCTCCTCTTCCAGAGAACCTGGGTCAACTACCAACAACTATATGGTGGCCCATCCCCAGTTCCATGGGATCAGAACGACAGACAGACAGACAGACAAACAGAGATAAGGAAGGCAGGCCTGCCTGGTCTTTCTTTCTTTCTTATCCTTTTTAAAAAATGTTTATTTATTTATTTATTTATTTATTTATTTATTTATTTATTTATTTATTAGATATAGGTACACTGTAGCTGTCTTCAGACTCTCCAGTAGAGGGTGTTAGAATCTGGAGAATCTGAATCCCTCTTATGGTCTGCATATGATGTACATAAACACAGCCTCACATATACTTCTAAAAATTTAAAGAAGGTTGGGGCCACTCTAAAAGCTCAACAATTAACAACATTGTCTCCTCTTACAGAGAACCTGGGATAAACTACCAGCACCTATATGGTGGCCCATCTCCAGTCCAGTGGATCAGACAGACAGACAGACAGAGAGACAGAGATAAGGATGGCAGGCCTGCCTGGTCTTTCTTTATTTCTTATCCTTTAAAAAAAATGTTTCTTTATTTATTTATTTATTTATTTATTTATTTATTAGATATAAGTACACTGTAGCCGTCTTCAGACACTCCAAGAGAGGGTGTCAGATTCTGGAGAATCTAAATCCCTCTTATGGTCTGCATATGATGTACATAAACACAGCCTCACATATACTTCTAAAAATTTAAAGATGGGTGGGACCACTGAAAGGGCTCAACAATTACCATCACTGTCTCCACTTCCAGAGAACCTGGGATCAACTATCAGCAAGTATATAGTGGCCCACCTCCACGTCCAGGGGATCAGACAGACTGTCAGACAGACAGACAGACAGACAGAGATAAGGATGGCAGGCCTGCCTGGTCTTACTTTCTTTCTTATCCTTTTAAAAAATGTTTATGTATTTATTTATTTATTTATTTATTTATTTATTTATTTATTTATGTATTTATTAGATATACGTACAATGTAGCTGTCTTCACACACTTCAGAAGAGGGTGTCAGATTCTGGAGTATCTAAATCCCTCTTATGGTCTGCATATGATGTACATAAACACAGCCTCACATATACTTCTAAAAATTTAAAGATGGGTGGGGCCACTGAAAGGGCTCAACAATTAACAGCATTGTCTCCTCTTCCGGAGAACCTGGGATCAACTACCAGAAACTATATGGTGACCTATATCCAGTTCCAAAGGATCATATAGAGAGAAAGACAGACAGAAAGAGATAAGGACGGCAGGCTTGCCTGGTCTTTCTTTCTTTCTTATCTTTTTTAAAAAATGTTTATTTATTTATTTATTCATGTATTTATTAGATATAAGTACACTGTAGCTATCTTCAGACACTCCAGAAGAGTGTGTCAGTTTATGGAGCATCTAAATCCCTCTTATGGTCTGCATATGATGTACATAAACACAGCCTCACATACACTTCTAAAAATTTAAAGATGGGTGGGGCCATTGAAAGGGCTCAACAATTAACAGCATTGTCTCCTCTTCCAGAGAACCTCTGATTAACTACCAGCAACTATATGGTGGCCCATCTCCAGTTCCAGGGGATCAGAGAGACAGACAGACAGTCAGATATAAGGATGGCAGGCCTGCCTGGTCTTTCTTTCTTTTTTATCCTTTTGAAAAAATGTTTGCTTATTTATTTATTTATTTATTTATTTATTTATTTATTTATTTATTAGATATAAGTACACTGTAGCTGTCTTCAGACACTCCAGAAGAGGGTGTCAGATTCTGGAGAATCTAAATACCTCTTATGGTCTGCATATGATATACATAAACACAGACTCAAGTATACTTCTAAAAATTTAAAGATGGGTGGGGCCACTGAAAGGGCTCAACAATTAAGAGCGTTGTCTCCTCTTCCAGAGAACCTGGGATCAACTACCAGCAACTATATGGTGGCCCATCTCCAGTTCCAGGGGATCAGACAGACAGACAGAGAGACACACAGACTGAGATAAGGATGGCAGGCCTGCCTGGTCTTTCTTTCTTTCTTATCCTGTTTTAAAAATGTTTATTTATTTTTTTTTATGTATTTATGTATTTATTAGATATAAGTACACTGTAGCTGTCTTCAGACACTCCAGAAGAGGGAGTCAGATTCTGAAGAATTTAAATCACTCTTAGGGTCTGCATATGATGTACATAAATACAGCCTCACATTTACCTCTAAAAATTTAAAGATGGTTGGGGCCACTGAAAGGGCCCAACAATTCACAGCATTGTCTCCTCTTCCAGAGAACCTGGGAAAAACTACCAGCAAATATATGGTGGCTCAGTTCCAGAGGATCAGACAGACAGACAGACAGACAGAGAGAGATAAGGATGGCAGGCATGCCTGATTTTTCTTTCTTTCTTATCCTTTTTAAAAAATGTTTATTTATTTATTAATTAATTTATTTATGTATTTATTAGATATAAGTACACTGTAGCTGTCTTCAGACACTCCAGTAGAGGGTGTCAGATTCTGAAGAAATTAAAACCATCTTCTGGTCTGCATATGATGTACATAAACATAGCCTCAGATATACTTCTAAAAATTTAATGAAGGTTGGGGCCACTGAATGGGCTCAACAATTAAAATCATTATGTCCTCTTCCAGAGAACCTGGGATCAACGACCAGCAACTATATGGTGGCTCATCTCCAGTTCCCTGGGATCAGACAGACAGACAGACAGACAGACAAACAGAGATATGGATGGCAGGTTTGCCTGGTCTTTCTTTTTTTCTTATTCTTTGAAAAAATATTTATTTATTTATTTATTTATTTATTTATTAATTTATTAATTTATTTATTTATTAGATATAAGTACACTGTAGCTGTCTGCAGACACTCCAGAAGAGGGTGTCAGATACTGGAGAATCTAAATCCTTCTTATGGTCTGCATATGATGTACATAAACACAGCCTCACATATAATTCTAAAAATTTAAAGATGGGTGGGACCACTGAAAGGGCTCAACAATTAACATCATTGTCTCCTCTTCCAGAGAACCTGGGATCAACTATCAGCAACTATATGGTGGCCCATCTGCAGTTCCAGGGGATCAGACAGACAGACAGACAGACAGACAGAGATAAGGATGGCAGGCCTGCCATGTCTTTCTTTCTTACTTATCCTGTTTAAAAAATGTTTATTTATTTATTTATTTATTTATTTATTTATTTATTTATTTATTAGATATAAGTACACTGTAGCTGTCTTCAGACAGTCCAGAAAAGGGTGTCAGATTCTGGAGAATCTAAATCCCTCTTATGGTCTGCATATGAAGTACATAAACACAGCCTAACATACAGTTCTAAATATTTAAAGATGGGTGGGGACATTGAAAGGGCTCAACAATGGACAGCATTGTCTCCTCTTCCAGAGAACCTCGGCTCAACTACCAGCAACTATATGGTGGCCCATCTACAGTTCCAGGGGATCAGACAGACAGACAGACAGACAGACAGACAGACAGACAGAGATATGGATGGCAGGCCTGCCTGGTCTTTCTTTATTTCTTATCATTTTGAAAAAATGTTTACTTATTTATTTATTTATGTATTTATTAGATATAAGTACACTGTAGCTGTCTCCAGACACTCCAGAAGAGGGTTTCAGAGTCTGGAGAATCTAATTCCCTCTTATGGCCTGCATATTATGTACATAAACACAGACTCACGTATACTTCTAAAAATTTAAAGATGTGTGGGGCCACTGAGAGGGCTCAAAAATTACCATGACTGTCTCCACTTCCAGAGAACCTGGGATCAACTATCAGCAACTATATAGTGGCCCACCTTCAGTTCCAGGGGATCAGACAGACTGTCAGACAGACAGACAGACAGACAGACAGAGATAAGAATGGCAGGCCTGCCTGGTCTTTCTTTCTTTCTTATCCTGTTTTAAAAATGTTTATTTATTTTTTTTTATGTATTTATGTATTTATTAGATATAAGTACACTGTAGCTGTCTTCAGACACTCCAGAAGAGGGTGTCAGATTCTGGAGAATCTATATCCCTCTTATGGTCTGCATATGATGTACATAAACACAGCCTCACATATAATTATAAAAATTTAAAGATGGGTGGGACCACTGAAAGGGCTCAACCATTAACATCATTGTCTACTCTTCCAGAGAACCTGGGATCAACTACCAGCAACTATATGGTGGACCATCTGCAGTTCCAGGGGATCAGACAGACAGACAGACAGACAGAGATAAGGATGGCAGGCTTGCCAGGTCTTTCTTTCTTACTTATCCTCTTTAAAAAATGTTTATTTATTTATTTATTTATTTATTTATTTATTTATGTATTTATTTGATATAAGTACACTGTAGCTGTCTTCAGACAGTCCAGAAAAGGGTGTCAGATTCTGGAGAATCTAAATCCCTCTTATGGTCTGCATATGATGTACATAATCACAGCCTCACAAATACTTCTAAACATTTAAAGATGGGTGGGGCCACTGAAAGGGCTCAACAATTAACAGCATTGTCTCTCTTCCAGAGAACCTGGGAAAAACTAACAGCAAATATATGGTGGCCCATATGCAGTTCCAGAGGTTCAGACAGACATACAGACAGACAGACAAAGATAAGGATGGCAGGCCTGCCTGATTTTTCTTTCTTTTTTATCCTTTATAAAAAATGTTTATTTATTTATTAATTTATTTATTTATGTATTTATTAGATATAAGTACACTGTAGCTGTCTTCAGAAACTCCAGTAGACGGTGTCAGATTCTGAAAAATCTAAAACCATCTTCTGGTCTGCATATGATGTACATAAACAGAGCCTCACATACAGTTCTAAACATTTAAAGATGGGTGGGGCCACTGAATGGGCTCAACAATTAACAGCATTATCTCCTCTTCCAGAGAACCTGGGATCAACTACCAGCAACTATATGGTGGCCCATCTCCAGTTCCAGAGGATCAGACAGACAGACAGACAGACAGATATAAGGATGGCAGGCCTGCCTGGTCTTTCTTTCTTTCTTATCCTTTTGAAAAAATGTTTACTTATTTATTTATTTATGTATTTATTAGATATAAGTACACTGTAGCTGTCTTCAGACACTCCAGAAGAAGGTGTCAGATTCTGCAGAATCTAAATCATTCTTATGGTCTGCATATGATGTACATAAACACAGCCTCACATATACTTCTAAAAATTTAAAGATGGGTGGGACCACTGAAAGGTCTCAACAATTAACAGCATTGTCTCCTCTTTTATAGAACCTGGGATCAACTACCAGCAACTATATGGTGGCCCATATCCAGTATCAGAGGATCAGACAGACAGACAGACAGACAAACAGACAGAGATAAGGATGGCAGGCCTGCCAGGTCTTCTTTCTTTCTTATCCTTTTTAAAAAATGTTTATTTATTTATTTATTTATTTATTTATTTATTTATTTATTTATTTATTTATTTATTCATTCGATATAAGTACACTGTAGCTGTTTTCAGACACTCCAGAAGAGGGTGTCAGATTCTGGAGAATCTAAATCCCTCTTATGGTCTGCACATGGTGTACCTAAAGAGAGCCTCACATATACTTCAAAAATTTAAAGAAGGGTGGGGCCACTGAAAAAGCTCAACAATTAACAGCATTGTCTCCTCTTCCAGAGAACCTGGGATCAACTACCAGCAACTATATGGTGTCCCATCTCCATTTCTCAGGGATCAGACAGACAGACAGACAGACAGAGCTAAGGAGGGCAGGCCTGCCTTTTCTTTCTTTCTTATCCTTTTAAAAAATGTTTATTTAATTATTTATTTATGTATTTATTAGATATAAGTACACAGTAGCTGTCTTCAGACACTCAAGAAGAGGGTGTCAAATTCAGGAAAATCTAAATCCCTCTTATGGTCTGCATACCTTCAGTGGTGGCTCAAGCTCTTAATGAGAGCACTCTGTAGGCATAGGCAGTCAGTTTCTGAGTTCGAGGCCACCCTGGTGAAAGACAGGGTTAGGCAGGGCTAGGGAAGGCTAGGGAAGGCTAGGGAAGGCTAGGGAAGGCTAGGGTAGGCTAGGCAAGGCTAGGGTAGGCTAGGGTAGGCTAGGGTAGGCTAGGGAATGTTAGGGTAGGCTAGGGTAGGGTAGGGTAGGCTAGGGTAGGCTAGGGTAGGCTAGGGTAGGCTAGGGTAGGCTAGGGTAGGCTAGGGTAGGCTAGGGTAGGCTAGGGAAAGAAAGAAAGACAGAAAGAAAGAAAGGAAGAAAGAAAGAAAGAAAGAAAGAAAGAAAGAAAGAAAGAAAGAAAGAAAGAAAGAAAGAAAGAAAGAAAGAAAAAGGTTTTATAAAAAGTGTTAAAGTTTTTAAAAATTAAAAAAAAAATACCAGATCACCATCACACAGCATTGGCTGTCTTCAGGTGTATCCTTTCAGCCTCCAAAACAAAAAGCAATGGCTGGCTGTCTTCAGGTGTATCCTATTCTCCAGTCTTATTTCCAACCTAAGAGCTGGGCTGAGCTGCCTCATTATGTAATTGCAAACCTTCCTTGGTTTGTCTTTTCCATTTCTAAGACTAACAGGCCTTTTTCTATTTAGAGAATATGCTCATGACTGTACTTTAGATATAGTAAATATAACTGTTGCTTATAAAACTTGTTTTCTAGGAATTTTTAAAGGGCAATGGCAGAGTTTATTTTTTAAAAATATTTTGCATTTATTTATTTGTGTGAGTGATGAAGCTCAGGTCTTCAAACTCGTCAGGAGGTATGATTACCTCCCCTCTCTCTCAACCCCTCTCTCTCCTCTCTCAATGATTGTGTAAGAATGTTTTGCATGTGTATGCTGTGCCCACAGACTCCAGAACAGAGTATTAGATCCCCTGGAACTGGAGATGGGCCACCATATATAATACTGGTAATTGAGCCCAGGTTCTCTGGAAGAGGAGACAATGCTCTTAAATGTTGAGCCCTCTCTGTAGCCACATCTTTCTTTTTTTTTTTTTTTTTTGAGTATATGTGAGGCTGTGTTTATATACATCATATGCAGACAATAGGAATGATTTAGATTCTTCAGAATCTGACACCCTCTTCTGGACTGTCTGAAGATAGCTACAGCATACTTTAATATAATAAATATATAAATCTTTAAAAAGAAAAGGAAAAGTAAAAAAGAAAGAACAGGCCTGCCATATGCATGTTCATAGAGGAAAATGGAAGAGACCCCAATCTAACCTCAGCAGGGTGCTTCCTTCTCGATGGTAGCTCACAGTTTCATCCCAGCAAGACAGGCAAATCACTGAGTTCAAGGACAGTAAGGTTCAGGACAGCCAAGGTTAGGAAGGAAAAGGGTCTATGTTGAGAATAAACCGACAAAACAACAACTAGGAAAAAGAAGTGACAGTGTAACTTGGGGTAGGGTACCAAAAAGAGAAAGCTTTCTGTTACCACTTACAAACAGCAGTAGACTTGCACCCTTCTGCCCAGGTCCCTGCCTTCCTTTCTAGGAATTCTAAGGATGCCAGGGGGTGGGGCAATCCAGATTAACTTTTTAATAACAAAGACTTGGTCTTTGATGTCTAGAGGAAGCCCTTCTCAGTGCCTTTAACTACCACTGAACTTTCAGGGCTGTGACTCAACTGTAACAAGGAACAGGGCTAAGAACCTGCAGCCTTTGAAAACAACTATTTTTTTAAAGAGGGGGACACAAATCAGCAGTAGAACCCCTCAGGTTCAGCCATAATACTTGTTAGGGAAACAGCCTCAATGTCCAGAGCTGAGGTCTCATGGGTGAACTGCTTCAAGCTCTGAGTATCATTGAAAGAAAGAAAAGTTATCATGTGGTTGCTTAATTTATTTATTTTATTATTTCTATTTTTTGTTTTCTTTTGTTTTGTTTTAGAAAAGGCCTCAGTCTGTAGCTATGGCTGACCTAGGACAGACTACATGTGTTAATTAGGGTTTCACAGCTGAGAAACAGACCATACCTATGTAAGACTTAGAAAACCCAACAGTCAGTGGTGGCTTGAGCTCTTAATGAGAGCACTCTGGAGGCAGAAGCAGTCAGTTTCTGACTTCGAGGCCAGCCTGGTTAAAGACAGGGATAGGCAGGGGTAGGCAAGGCACGGCTGGGCTAGGCTAGGCAAGGCAAGGGGCTAGGCTAGGCTACGCAAGGGGCTAGGCAAGACAGACAGACAGAGAGAAAGACAGACAAGGATGGAAGGCCTGCCTGGTTTTTCTTTCTTCCTTATCCCTTTTAAAAAATGTTTATTTATTTATTTATTTATGTATGTATTTATTAGATATAAGTACACTGTAGCTGTCTTCAGACACTCCAGAAGAGTGTGTCAGATTCTGGAGAATCTAAATCCCTCTTATGGTCTGCATATGATGTACAAAAACACAGCCTCACATATACTTCTAAAAATTTGAAGATGGGTGGGGCCACTGTAAGGGCTCAACAATTAACAGCATTGTCTCCTCTTCCAGAGAACCTGGGATCAACTACCAGCAACTATAAGGTAGCCCATCTCCAGTTCCCGGGGATCAGACAGACAGACAGACAGACAGAGATAAGGATGGCAGGCCTGCCTGGTCTTTCTTTCTTACTTATCCTTTTTAAAACATGTTTATTTCTTTATTTATGTATTTATTAGATATAAGTACATTGTAGCTGTCTTCAGACACTCCAGAAGAGTGTGTCAGATTCTGGAGAATCTAAATCCCTCTTATGGTCTGCATATGATGTACATAAACACAGCCTCACATATACTTCTAAAAATTTAAAGATGGGTGGGGCCACTGTAAGGGCTCAACAATTAACAGCATTGTCTCCTCTTCCAGAGAACCTGGGATCAAGTACCAGCAAAAATATGGTGGCCCATCTCCACTTTCAGGGGATCAGACAGACAGACAGACAAACAGACAAGGATGGCAGGCCTGCCTGGTTTTTCTTTCTTTCTTATCCTTTTTAAAACATGTTTATTTATTTATTTATGTATTTATTAGATATAAGTACACTGTAGCTGTCTTCAGACACTCCGAAGAGGGATCAGATTCTGGAGAATGTAAATCCCTCTTATGGTCTGCATATGATGTACATAAACACAGCCTCACAAATACTTCTAAAAATTTAAAGATGGGTGGTGCCACTGAAAGGGCTCAAAAATTTAGAGCCTTGTCTCCTCTTGCAGAGAATCTGGGATCAACTACCAGCAACTATATGGTGGCCCACTCCAGTTCCAGGGTATCAGACAACACAGACAGACAGACAGACAGAGATAAGGATGGCAGGCCTTCCTGGTCTTTCTTTTTTTCTTATCCTTTTTAATAATGCTTATTTATTTATTTATTTATTTATTTATTTATTTATTTATTAGATATAAGTACACTGTAGCTGTCTTCAGACACTCCAGAAGAGAGTGTCAGATTCTGGAGAATCAAAATCCCTCTTATTGTCTGCATATGATGTACATAAACACAGCCTCACATTTACTTCTAAAAATTAAAGATGGGTGTTGCCACTGAACGGCTCAAAAATTAACAGCATTGTCTCCACTTCCAGAGAACCTGAGATCAACTACCAGCAACTATATGGTGGCCCATCTCCTGTTCCAGGGGATCAGACAGAGAGACAGACATACAGACAGATAGAGATAAGGATGGCAGGCCTGCTTCGTCTTTCTTTCTTTCTTATCCTTTTTAAGAAATGTTTATTTATTTATTTATGTATTTATTAGATATAAGTACACTGTAGCTGTCTTCAGACATCAGGAAGAAGGTGTCAGATTCTGGAGAATCTAAATCCCTCTTATGGTCTGAATATGATGTACATAAACACAGACTCACATTTACTTCCAAAAATTAAAGATGTGTGGGGCCACTGTATGGGCTCAACCATTAACAGCATTGTCTCCTCTTCCAGAGAATTGGGATCAACTACCAGCAACTATATGGTGGCCCATCTCCAGTTCCAGAGGATCAGACAGAGAGACAGACAGACAGACATACAGAGATAACGATGGCAGGCCTGCCTGGTCTTTCTTTCTTATCCTTTTTAAGAAATGTTTATTTAGTTATTTATGTATTTATTAGATAAAAGTACACTGTAGCTATCTTCAGACACTCCAGAAGAGGGTGTCAGATTCTGGAGAATCTAAATCCCTCTTATGGTCTGCATATGATGTACATAAACACAGCCTCACATATACTTCTAAAAATTTACAGATGGGTGGAGCCACTGAAAGGGCTCAACAATTAACCGCATTGTCTCCTCTTCCAGAGAACCTGGGTTCAACTTCCAGCACCTATATGGTGGCCCATCTCCAGTTCCAGGGTATCAGACAGATAGACAGACAGACAGACAGAGAGACAGAGATAAGGAAGGCAGGCCTCCCTGGTCTTTCTTTCTTTCTTATCCTTTTTAAAAAAATGTTTATTTATTTATTTATTTATTTATTTATTATTTATTTATTTATTAGATATAAGTACACTGTGTCTGTCTTCAGACACTCCAGAAGATGGTGTCAGATTCTGGAGAATCTAAATCCCTCTTATGGTCTGTATATGATGTACATAAACACAGCCTCACATATACTTCAAAAATTTAAAGATGTACGGGGTCACTGAAAGGGCTCAACAATTAACAGCATTATCTCCTCTTCCAGACAACCTGGGATCAACTACCAGCAACTATATGGTGGCTCATCTCCAGTTCTAAGGTATCAGACAGAAAGACAGACAGACAGACAGACAAGGGTGGCAGGCCTGCCTGGTTTTTTTTCTTTCTCATCCTTTTTAAAAATGTTTATTTATTTATTTATGTATTTATTAAATATAAGTACACTTTAGCGGTCTTCAGACACTCCAGGAGAGGGTGTCAGATTCTGGATAATCTAAATCCCTCTTATGGTGTGCATATGATGTACATAAACACAGACTCATTTTACTTCCAAAAATTTAAAGATGTGTGGGGCCACTGAAAGGGCTCAACAATTAACAGCATTGTCTCCTCTTCCAGAGAACCTGGGATCAACTACCAGCAACTATATTGTGGCCCATCTCCAGTTCCAGTGGATCAGAAAGACAGACAGACAGACAGACAGAGATAAGGATGCCAGGCCTGCCTGGTCTTTCTTTATTTCTTATCCTTTAAAAAATGTTTATTTATTTATTTATTTATTTATTTATATATTTATTTATTTATTTATGTATTTATTAGATATAAGTACACTGTAGCTGTCTTCAGACACTCCAGAAGAGTGTGTCAGATTCTGGAGAATCTAAATCCCTCTTATGGTCTGCATATGATGTACAAAAACACAGCCTCACATATACTTCTAAAAATTTAAAGATGGGTGGGGCCACTGTAAGGGCTCAACAATTAACAGCATTGTCTCCTCTTCCAGAGAACCTGGGATCAACTACCAGCAACTATAAGGTAGCCCATCTCCAGTTCCCGGGGATCAGACAGACAGACAGACAGACAGAGATAAGGATGGCAGGCCTGCCTGGTCTTTCTTTCTTACTTATCCTTTTTAAAACATGTTTATTTCTTTATTTATGTATTTATTAGATATAAGTACATTGTAGCTGTCTTCAGACACTCCAGAAGAGTGTGTCAGATTCTGGAGAATCTAAATCCCTCTTATGGTCTGCATATGATGTACATAAACACAGCCTCACATATACTTCTAAAAATTTAAAGATGGGTGGGGCCACTGTAAGGGCTCAACAATTAACAGCATTGTCTCCTCTTCCAGAGAACCTGGGATCAAGTACCAGCAAAAATATGGTGGCCCATCTCCACTTTCAGGGGATCAGACAGACAGACAGACAAACAGACAAGGATGGCAGGCCTGCCTGGTTTTTCTTTCTTTCTTATCCTTTTTAAAACATGTTTATTTATTTATTTATGTATTTATTAGATATAAGTACACTGTAGCTGTCTTCAGACACTCCGAAGAGGGATCAGATTCTGGAGAATGTAAATCCCTCTTATGGTCTGCATATGATGTACATAAACACAGCCTCACAAATACTTCTAAAAATTTAAAGATGGGTGGTGCCACTGAAAGGGCTCAAAAATTTACAGCCTTGTCTCCTCTTGCAGAGAATCTGGGATCAACTACCAGCAACTATATGGTGGCCCACTCCAGTTCCAGGGTATCAGACAACACAGACAGACAGACAGACAGAGATAAGGATGGCAGGCCTTCCTGGTCTTTCTTTTTTTCTTATCCTTTTTAATAATGCTTATTTATTTATTTATTTATTTATTTATTTATTTATTTATTTATTAGATATAAGTACACTGTAGCTGTCTTCAGACACTCCAGAAGAGAGTGTCAGATTCTGGAGAATCAAAATCCCTCTTATTGTCTGCATATGATGTACATAAACACAGCCTCACATTTACTTCTAAAAATTAAAGATGGGTGTTGCCACTGAACGGCTCAAAAATTAACAGCATTGTCTCCACTTCCAGAGAACCTGAGATCAACTACCAGCAACTATATGGTGGCCCATCTCCTGTTCCAGGGGATCAGACAGAGAGACAGACATACAGACAGATAGAGATAAGGATGGCAGGCCTGCTTCGTCTTTCTTTCTTTCTTATCCTTTTTAAGAAATGTTTATTTATTTATTTATGTATTTATTAGATATAAGTACACTGTAGCTGTCTTCAGACATCAGGAAGAAGGTGTCAGATTCTGGAGAATCTAAATCCCTCTTATGGTCTGAATATGATGTACATAAACACAGACTCACATTTACTTCCAAAAATTAAAGATGTGTGGGGCCACTGTATGGGCTCAACCATTAACAGCATTGTCTCCTCTTCCAGAGAACCTGGGATCAACTACCAGCAACTATATGGTGGCCCATCTCCAGTTCCAGAGGATCAGACAGAGAGACAGACAGACAGACATACAGAGATAACGATGGCAGGCCTGCCTGGTCTTTCTTTCTTATCCTTTTTAAGAAATGTTTATTTAGTTATTTATGTATTTATTAGATAAAAGTACACTGTAGCTATCTTCAGACACTCCAGAAGAGGGTGTCAGATTCTGGAGAATCTAAATCCCTCTTATGGTCTGCATATGATGTACATAAACACAGCCTCACATATACTTCTAAAAATTTACAGATGGGTGGAGCCACTGAAAGGGCTCAACAATTAACCGCATTGTCTCCTCTTCCAGAGAACCTGGGTTCAACTTCCAGCACCTATATGGTGGCCCATCTCCAGTTCCAGGGTATCAGACAGATAGACAGACAGACAGACAGAGAGACAGAGATAAGGAAGGCAGGCCTCCCTGGTCTTTCTTTCTTTCTTATCCTTTTTAAAAAATGTTTATTTATTTATTTATTTATTTATTTATTTATTTATTTATTTATTTATTAGATATAAGTACACTGTGTCTGTCTTCAGACACTCCAGAAGATGGTGTCAGATTCTGGAGAATCTAAATCCCTCTTATGGTCTGTATATGATGTACATAAACACAGCCTCACATATACTTCAAAAATTTAAAGATGTACGGGGTCACTGAAAGGGCTCAACAATTAACAGCATTATCTCCTCTTCCAGACAACCTGGGATCAACTACCAGCAACTATATGGTGGCTCATCTCCAGTTCTAAGGTATCAGACAGAAAGACAGACAGACAGACAGACAAGGGTGGCAGGCCTGCCTGGTTTTTTTTCTTTCTCATCCTTTTTAAAAATGTTTATTTATTTATTTATGTATTTATTAAATATAAGTACACTTTAGCGGTCTTCAGACACTCCAGGAGAGGGTGTCAGATTCTGGATAATCTAAATCCCTCTTATGGTGTGCATATGATGTACATAAACACAGACTCACATTTACTTCCAAAAATTTAAAGATGTGTGGGGCCACTGAAAGGGCTCAACAATTAACAGCATTGTCTCCTCTTCCAGAGAACCTGGGATCAACTACCAGCAACTATATTGTGGCCCATCTCCAGTTCCAGTGGATCAGAAAGACAGACAGACAGACAGACAGAGATAAGGATGCCAGGCCTGCCTGGTCTTTCTTTATTTCTTATCCTTTAAAAAATGTTTATTTATTTATTTATTTATTTATTTATTTATTTATATATTTATTTATTTATTTATGTATTTATTAGATATAAGTACACTGTAGCTGCCTTCAGACACTCCAGAAGAGGGTTTCAGATTCTGGAGAATCTAAATCCCTCTTATGGTCTGCATATGATGTACATAAACACAGCCTCACATATACTTCTAAAAATTTAAAGATTGGTGGGACCACTGAAAGGGCTCAACAATTACCATCACTGTCTCCACTTCCAGAGAACCTGGTATCAACTATCAGCAACTATATAGTGGCCCACCTCCAGTTCCAGGGGATCAGACAGACTGTCAGACAGACAGACAGAGATAAGGATGGCAGGCTTGACTGGTCTTTCTTTCTTTCTTATCCTTTTGAAAAAATGTTTGCTGATTTTTTTATTTATGTATTTATTAGATATAAGTACACTCTAGCTGTCTTCAGACACTCCAGAAGACGGTGTCAGATTCTGGAGAATCTAAATCCCTCTTTTGGCCTGCATATTATGTACATAAACACAGACTCACGTATACTTCTAAAAATTTAAAGATGTGTGGGGCCACTGAGAAGAATGGGAGGGTAGGGAAGTGGGGGGAGGTATGGGGGACTTTTGGGATAGCATTGGAAATGTAATTGAGGAAAATATGTAATAAAAAAAACAGTGAAAAACAAAACAAAACAATTAACAGCATTGTCTCCTCTTCTAGAGAATCTGGGATCAACTACCAGCAACTATATGGTGGCCCTTCTCCAGTTCCAGGGTATCAGACAGACAGACAGACAGACAGACAGACAGACAGAGATAAGGATGGCAGGCCTGCCTGGTCTTTCTTTCTTTCTTATCCTTTTTAAAAAAAATGTTTATTTATATATTTATTTATTTATTTATTTATTTATTTATTTATTTATTAGATATAAGTAAACTGTAGCTATTTTTAGACACTCCAGAAGAGGGTGTCAGATTCTGGAGAATCCAAATCCCTCTTACGATCTGCATATGATGTATATAAACACAGCCTCACATTTTCTTCTAAAAATTTAAGGATGGGTGTGGCTTGGAATAAGATGAGTAACCCTGAAAAAGTCAAAAAATGAAAAATCACACTGTAGGATTTGGAATATGGTGAGAAACCCTGAAAAAGTCGAAAAATGAGAAAAGCATGCAGGAGTACCTGGAATATGGTGAGAAACACTGAAAAAGTCTTAAATGAGAATATCACACTCTAGGACTTGGAATATGGTGAGAAACCCTGAAAATGTCGAAAAATGAGAAAATCATGCAGTAGGACCCAGAATATGGTGAGAAACCCTGAAAAAAAAGTCAAAAAATAAGAAAATCACGCAGTAGGACCTGGAAGCTGGTGAGAAACCCTGAAAAAGTCGAAAAATGAGAAAATCAATCTGTAGAATCTGGAATATGGTGAGAAACCCTGAAAAATTCGAAAAAAGCAAAAATCACACTCTAGGACTTGGAATATGTTGAGAAACCCTGAAAAAGTCAAAAAATGAGAAAATCACACTGTAGGACTTGGAATATGGTGAGAAACCCTGAAAAAGTCGAAAAATGAGAAAATCACACTGTAGGACTTGGAATATGGTGAGAAACCCTGAAAAAGTCGAAAAATGAGAAAATCACGCAGTAGGACCTGGGATTTGGTGAGAAACACTGAAAAAGTCTTAAAATAGAAAATCACACTGTAGTACTTGGAATATGGTGAAAAATACTGAAAAAGTCTTAAAATGAGAAAATCACACCTTAGGACCTGGAATATGGTGAGAAACCCTGAAAAGGTCAAAAAATGAGAAAAATCACACTGTAGTACATGGAATATTGGTAGAAACTCTGAAAAAGTCGCAAATTATAAAATGACAGTGTAGGGCCTGGAATATGTTGAGAAAACCTGAAATATTCGAAAAATGAGAAAATGACAATGTAGAACCTGGAATACCGTAAGAAACCCTGAAAAAGTTAAAAAATGAGAAAATCACACTCTAGGACTGGAATATGGTGAGAAACCCTGAAACATCGAAAAATGAGAAAATCATGTAGTAAGACCCAGAATATGGTGAGAAATCCTGAAAAAAGTCGAAAAATGAGAAAATCACGCAGTAGGACCTGGAAGCTGGTGAGAAACCCTGAAAAAGTCGAAAAATGAGAAAATCAAACTGTAGGACCTGGAATATGTTGAGAAACCCTGAAAAATACGAAAAAGGCAAAAATCACACTCTAGGACTTGGAATATGATGAGAAACCGTGAAAAAGTCAAAAAATGAAAAAATCACACTGTAGTACCTGGAATATGGTGAGAAACACTAAAAAAGTATTAAAATGAGAAAATCACCCAGTAGGACCTGGAATGAGGTGAGAAACCCTGAAACAGTCGAAATATAAGAAAATCAAACTTGTAGTACATGCAATATGGTGACAAACACTGAAAAAGTCGAAAAATGAGAATATCACACTCTAGGATTTGGAATATGATGAGAAACCCTGAAAAATTCAAAAAATGAGAAAATCACACTGTAGGACTTGGAATATGGTGAGAAACCCTCAAAAAGTCGAAAAATGAGAAAATCATGCACTAGGATCCAGAATATGATGAGAAACACAGAAAAAGTCTTAAAATGAGAAAATCACACTGTAGGACCTGGAATATGGTAAGAAACCCTGAAAATGTCGAAAAATGAGAAAATGACACTGTAGGAGCTGGAATATGGTGAGAAGTCATGAAAAAGTCAAAAAAAAAAAAAAGAAATACACACTTGTAGGACTTGCAATATGGTGAGAGACCCTGAAAAAGTCTTAAAATGAGAAAATCACACTGTAGGACTTGGGATATGGTGAGAAACCCTGAAAAGGTCGAAAAATTAGAAAATCAAACTGTAGTACCTGGTATATGGTGAGAAACACTAAAAAAGTATTAAAATGAGAAAATCACACAGTAGGACCTGGAATATGGTGAGAAACCCTGAAACAGTTCAAAAATAAGAAAATAAAACTTGTAGTACATGCAATATGGTGAGAAACACTGAAAAAGTCGAAAAATGAGAATATCACACTCTAGGACTTGGAATATGATGAGAAACCCAGAAAAAGTCTAAAAATGAGAAAATCACACTGTAGGACTTGGAATATGGTGAGAAACCCTGAAAAAGTCGAAAAATGAGAAAATCACACTGTAGTACCTAGAATATGGTGAGAAACACTGAAAAAGTCTAAAAATAAGATAAAACTTGTAGTACCTGAAATATGATGAGAAACCCTGAAAAAGTCAAAAAATTAGAAAATCAAATTGTAGGAACTGGAATATGCTGAGAATCCCTGAAAAATTCGAAAAATGCGAAAATCACACTCTAGGACTTGGAATACGATGAGAAACCCTGAAAAAGTCAAAAAATGAGAAAATCACACTGTAGTACCTGGAATATGGTGAGAAACACTGAAAAAGTCTAAAAATAAGATAAAACTTGTAGTACCTGAAATATGGTGAGGAACCCTAAAAAAGTCGAAAAATGAGAAAATCACACTGTAGGACTTCGAATATGATGAGAAACCGTGAAAAAGTAAAAAAATGAGAAAAATACACTGTAGGAGCTGGAATATGGAGAGAAACCCTGAAAAGGTTAAAAAATTAGAATATCACAATTGTAGGACCTCCAATATGGTGAGAAACCCTGAAAAAGTTGAAAAATGAGAAAACCACACTGTAGGACCTGGAATATGGTGAGAAACACTGAAAA
>NW_028227429.1:173216-232667 GCF_978045245.1 Mus caroli | reverse complement strand
GAAAAATTGGAAAAATCACACTCGAGGACTTGGAATATGATGAGAAACCCTGAAAAAGTCAAAAATGAGAAAATCAGACTGTAGTAGCTGGAATATGGTGAGAAACATTGAAAAAGTCTCAAAATGAGAAAATCACACATTTGGACCTGCAATATGGTGAGAAACACTGAAACAGTCGAAAAATAAGAAAATCAAACTTGTAGTACCTGCAATATGGTGAGAAACCCTGAAAAAGTCGAAAAATGAGAAAATCACACTGTAGGACTTGGAATAAGATGAGACACCCTGAAAAAGTCAAAAAATGAGAAAATTTCACTGTAGGACTTGGAATAAGATGAGAAACCCTGAAAAAGTTGAAAAATGAGAAAATCACACTGTAGGACTTGGAATAAGATGAGACACCCTGAAAAAGTCAAAAAATGAGAAAATTTCACTGTAGGACTTGGAATAAGATGAGAAACCCTGAAAAAGTCTAAAAATGAGAAAATCACAATATAGGACTTGGAATAAGATGAGAAACCGTGAAAAAGACAAAAAATGACAAAAACACACTGTAGGAGCTGGAATATGGTGAGAAACCCTAAAAAAGTCCAAAAATAAGAAATTCACACTTGTAGGACTTGCAATATGGTGAGAAACCCTGAAAAAGTCGAAAAATGAGAAAATCACACTGTAGGACTTGGAATAAGATGAGACACCATGAAAAAGTCAAAAAATGAGAAAATTTCACTGTAGCACTTGGAATAAGATGAGAAACCCTGAAAAAGTTGAAAAATGAGAAAATCACAATGTAGAAGATGGAATATGGTGAGCAATCCTGAAAAAGTCAAAAAATGAGAAAATCACACTGTAGGACCTGGAATATGGTGAGAAACTCTGAAAAAGTCGAAAAAAGAGAAAATCACACTCTAGGACTTGGAATATGATGAGAAACCCTGAAAAAGTCAAAAAAATGAGAAAATCACACTGTAGTACCTGGAATATGGTGAGCAACCCTGAAAAAGTCTAAAAATGACAAAAACACACTGTAGGAGCTGGAATATGGTGAGAAACCCTAAAAAAGTCCAAAAATAAGAAATTCACACTTGTAGGACTTGCAATATGGTGAGAAACCCTGAAAAAGTCGAAAAATGAGAAAATCACGCAGTAGTACCTTGAATATGGTGAGAAACACTGAAAAAGTCTTAAAATGAGAAAATCACACTGTAGGACCTGGAATATGGTGAGAAACTCTGAAAATGTCGAAAAATAAGAAATTCACACTTGTAGGACCTGCAATATGGTGAGAAACCCTGAAAAAGTCAAAAAATGAGAAAATCACACTGTAGGACTTGGAATAAAATGAGAAACCGTGAAAAAGACAAAAAATGACAAAAGTACACGGTAGGAGATGGAATATGGAGAGAAACCGTTAAAAAGTAGAAAAATAAGATATACACACTTTTAGGACATGCAATATGGTGAGAGACCCTGAAAAACTCTTAAAATGAGAAAATCACACTGTAGTACCTGGAATATGGTGAGAAACCCTGAAAAAGTCCAAAAATAAGAAATTCACACGTGTAGGAGCTGCAATATGGTGAGAAACCCTGAAAAAGTCGAAAAATGAGAAAATCACACTGTAGGACTTGGAATAAATGAGAAACCCTGAAAAAGTTAAAAAATGAGAAAATCACAATGTAGAAGATGGAATATGGTGAGCAATCCTGAAAAAGTCAAAAAATGAGAAAATCACACTGTGGAACCTGGAATATGGTGAGAAACTCTGAAAAAGGCGAAAAATTGGAAAAATCACACTCTAGGACTTGGAATATGATGAGAAACCCTGAAAAAGTCAAAAATGAGAAAATCAGACTGTAGTAGCTGGAATATGGTGAGAAACATTGAAAAAGTCTCAAAATGAGAAAATCACACAGTTGGACCTGCAATATGGTGAGAAACACTGAAACAGTCGAAAAATAAGAAAATCAAACTTGTAGGACCTGCAATATGGTGAGAAACCCTGAAAAAGTCGAAAAATGAGAAAATCACACTGTAGGACTTGGAATAAGATGAGACACCCTGAAAAAGTCAAAAAATGAGAAAATTTCACTGTAGGACTTGGAATAAGATGAGAAACCCTGAAAAAGTTGAAAAATGAGAAAATCACAATGTAGAAGATGGAATATGGTGAGCAATCCTGAAAAAGTCAAAAAATGAGAAAATCACACTGTGGAACCGGGAATATGGTGAGAAACTCTGAAAAAGGCGAAAAATTGGAAAAATCACACTCGAGGACTTGGAATATGATGAGAAACCCTGAAAAAGTCAAAAATGAGAAAATCAGACTGTAGTAGCTGGAATATGGTGAGAAACATTGAAAAAGTCTCAAAATGAGAAAATCACACATTTGGACCTGCAATATGGTGAGAAACACTGAAACAGTCGAAAAATAAGAAAATCAAACTTGTAGTACCTGCAATATGGTGAGAAACCCTGAAAAAGTCGAAAAATGAGAAAATCACACTGTAGGACTTGGAATAAGATGAGACACCCTGAAAAAGTCAAAAAATGAGAAAATTTCACTGTAGGACTTGGAATAAGATGAGAAACCCTGAAAAAGTTGAAAAATGAGAAAATCACAATGTAGAAGTTGGAATATGGTGAGCAATCCTGAAAAAGTCAAAAAATGAGAAAATCACACTGTGGAACCTGGAATATGGTGAGAAACTCTGAAAAAGGCGAAAAATTGGAAAAATCACACTCGAGGACTTGGAATATGATGAGAAACCCTGAAAAAGTCAAAAATGAGAAAATCAGACTGTAGTAGCTGGAATATGGTGAGAAACATTGAAAAAGTCTCAAAATGAGAAAATCACACATTTGGACCTGCAATATGGTGAGAAACACTGAAACAGTCGAAAAATAAGAAAATCAAACTTGTAGTAACTGCAATATGGTGAGAAACCCTAAAAAATTCCAAAAATGAGAAAATCAAACTGTAGGATTTAGAATATGATGAGAAACCGTGAAAAAGTCAAAAAATGATTAAAATACACTGTAGAAGCTGGAATATGGTGAGTAAACCCTGAAAAAGTCGAAAAATAAGAAAATCACACTTGTAGAACCTCCAATATGGTGAGAAACCCTGAAAAAGTCGAAAAATGAGAAAATCACACTGTAGGACCTGGAATATGTTGAGAAACCCTGAAAAAGTCTTAAAATGAGAAAATCACACTGTAGGACTTGGAATAAGATGAGAAACCCTAAAAAAGTCGAAAAATGAGAAAAATACACTGAAGGAGTTGGAATATGTAGAGAAACCCTGAAAAAGTCTTAAAATGAGAAAATCACACGGTAGGACCTGGAATATGGTGAGAAACTCTGAAAAAGTCGAAAAAAGAGAAAATCACACTCTAGGACTTGGAATATGATAAGAAACCCTGAAAAAGTCAAAAAATTAGAAAATCACACTGTAGTACCTGGAATAAGGTGAGAAACCCTGAAAAAGTCTAAAAATGAGAAAATCAAACAGTAGGACCTGGAATATGGTGAGAAACCCTGAAAGATCGAAAAATAAGAAAATCAAACTTGAAGTACCTGCAATATGGTGAGAAACCCTGAAAAAGTCAAAAAATGAGAAAATCACAATATAGGACTTGGAATAAGATGAGAAACCGTGAAAAAGTCAAAAATGAGAAAATCAGACTGTAGTAGCTGGAATATGGTGAGAAACCCTGAAAAAGTCCAAAAATAAGAAATTCACACTTGTAGGACCTGCAATAATGTGAGAAACCCTGAAAAAGTCGAAAAATGAGAAAATCACACTGTAGGACTTGGAATAAGATGAGAAACCGTGAAAAAGAAAAAAAAATGACAAAAACACACTGTAGGAGCTGGAATATTGTGAGAAACCCTGAAAAAGTTCAAAAATAAGAAATACACACTTATAGGATATGCAATATGGTGAGAGACCCTGAAAAAGTCTTAATATTAGAAAATCACACTGTAGGACTTGGGATATGGTGAGAAACTCTGAAAAACATGAAAAATTAGAAAATCAAACTGTAGGACCCGGAATATGCTGAGAATCCCTGAAAAATTCGAAAAATGCAAAAATCACAGTATAGGACTTGGAATATGATGAAAAACCCTGAAAAAGTCCAAAAATAAGAAATTCACACTTGTAGGACCTGCAATATAGTGAGAAACCCTGAAACAGTCGAAAAATGAGAAAATCACACTGTAGAAGATCGAGTATGGTGAGCAACCCTGAAAAATTCAAAAATTAGAAAAATCACACTGTAGAACCTGGAATATGTTGAGAAACTCTGAAAAAGTCAAAAAATTAGAAAAATCAAACTGTAGGGCTTGGAATATGATGAGAAACCCTGAAAAAGACGAAAAATGATTAAAATCACACAATAGGATCTGCAGTATGGTGAGAAACACTGAAACAGTCGAAAAATAAGAAAATCAAACTTGTAGTACCTGCAATATGGTGAGAAACCCTGAAAAATTCCAAAAATGAGAAAATCACACTGTAGGATTTGGAATATGATGAGAAACCGTGAAAAAGTCAAAAAATGAGAATAATACACTGTAGGAGCTGGAATATGATGAGAAACCCTGAAAGAGTCGAAAAATAAGAAAACCACACTTGTAGGAACTCCAATATTGTGAAAAACCCTGAAAAAGTCGAAAAATGAGAAAATCACAGTGTAGGACCTGAAATATGGTGAGAAACCCTGAAAAAGTCGAAAAATGAGAAAATCACGCAGTAGGTCCTGAAATTTGGTCAGAAACACTGAAAAAGTGTAAAATAAGAGAATCACACTGTAGTACCTGGAATATGGTGAGAAACCCTGAAAAAGTCTTAAAATGAGAAAATCACACTTTAGGACATGGAATATGGTGAGAAACCTTGAAAAAGTCAAAAATGAGAAAAATCAAACTGTAGTAAAAGGAATATGGTGATAAAATCTGAAAAAGTTGAAAAATTAGAAAAATCACACTCTAGGACTTGGAATAAGATGAGAAACCCTGAAAAAGTCAAAAAATGAGAAAATCACACTGTAGGACTTGGAATATGATGAGAAACCCTGAAAAAGTCAAAAAATGAGAAAATCACACTGTAGGACTTGGAATAAAATAAGAAACCGTGAAAAAGACAAAAAATGACAAAAGTACACGGTAGGAGATGGAATATGGAGAGAAACCGTTAAAAAGTAGAAAAATAAGATATACACACTTGTAGGACATGCAATATTGTGAGAGACCATGAAAAAGTCTTAAAATGAGAAAATCACACTGTAGTACCTGGAATATGGTGAGAAACCCTGAAAAAGTCCAAAATTAAGAAATTCACACGTGTAGGACCTGCAATATGGTGAGAAACCCTGAAAAAGTCGAAAAATGAGAAAATCACACTGTAGGACTTGGAATAAGATGAGACAACCTGAAAAAGTCAGAAAATGAGAAAATTTCACTGTAGGACTTGGAATAAGATGAGAAACCCTGAAAAAGTTGAAAAATGAGAAAATCACAATGTAGAAGATGGAATATGGTGAGCAATCCTGAAAAAGTCAAAAAATGAGAAAATCACACTGTGGAACCTGGAATATGGTGAGAAACTCTGAAAAAGTCGAAAAATTGGAAAAATCACACTCTAGGACTTGGAATATGATGAGAAACCCTGAAAAAGTCAAAAATGAGAAAATCAGACTGTAGTAGCTGGAATATGGTGAGAAACATTGAAAAAGTCTCAAAATGAGAAAATCACACAGTTGGACCTGCAATATGGTGAGAAACACTGAAACAGTCGAAAAATAAGAAAATCAAACTTGTAGTACCTGCAATATGGTGAGAAACCCCTGAAAAATTCCAAAAATGAGAAATTCACACTGTAGGATTTAGAATATGATGAGAAACCGTGAAAAAGTCAAAAAATGAGAAAAATACACTGTAGAAGCTGGAATATGGTGAGTAAACCCTGAAAAAGTCGAAAAATAAGAAAATCACACTTGTAGAACCTCCAATATGGTGAGAAACCCTGAAAAAGTCTAAAAATGAGAAAATCACACTGTAGGACCTGGAATATGGTGAGAAACCCTGAAAGATCGAAAAATAAGAAAATCAAACTTGTAGTACCTGCAATATGGTGAGAAACCCTGCAAAAGGCAAAAAATGAGAAAATCACAATATAGGACTTGGAATAAGATGAGAAAGCGTGAAAAAGACAAAAAATGACAAAAACACACTGTAGGAGCTGGAATATGGTGAGAAACCCTAAAAAAGTCCAAAAATAAGAAATTCACACTTGTAGGACTTGCAATATGGTGAGAAACCCTGAAAAAGTCGAAAAATGAGAAAATCACGCAGTAGTACCTGGAATATGGTGAGAAACACTGAAAAATTCATACTTTTAGGACCTGCAATATGGTGAGGGCTCAACAATTAACAGCATTGTCTCCTCTTCCAGAGAACCTGGGATTAACTATCAGCCACTATATGGTGGCCCATCTCCAGTTCCCCGGGATCAGACAGACAGACAGACAGAGTTAAGGAACGCAGGCCTGCCTGGACTTTCTGTTTTTCTTATCATTTTTAAAAAATGATTATTTATTTATTTATTTATTTATTTATTAGATATAAGTACATGGTAGCAGTCTTCAGACACTCCAGAAGACGGTGTCAGATTCTGGACAATCTAAATCCCTCTTATGATCTGCATACAGGTACATAAACACAGCCTCACATATACTTCTAAAAATTTAAGATGGGTGGGGCCACTTTACTGCTCAAAAATTAACAGCATTGTCTCCTCTTCCAGAGAACCTGGGTTCAACTACCAGCAACTATATGGTGGCCCATCTCCAGTTCCAGGGGATCAGACAGACAGACAGACATACAGACAGATAGAGATAAGGATGGCAGGCCTGCCTGGTCTTTCTTTCTTTCTTATCCTTTTTAAGAAATGTTTATTTATTTATTAATGTATATTAGATATAAGTACACTGTAGCTGTCTTCAGACACTGAGGAAGAGGGTGTCAGATTCTGGAGAATCTAAATCCCTCTTATGGACTGCAAATGATGTACATAAGCACAGACTCACAATTACTTCCAAAAATTTAAAGATGTGTGGGGCCACTGAAAGGGCTCAACAATTAACAGCATTGTCTCCTCTTCCAGAGAACCTGGGATCAACTACCAGCAACTATATAATGGCCCATCTCCAGTTCCAGGGGATCAGACAGACAGACAGACAGACAGACTAGAATGGCAGGCCTGTCTGGTTTTTCATTCTTTCTTATCCTTTTTAAAACATCTTTCTTTCTTTCTTTCTTTCTTTCTTTCTTTCTTTCTTTCTTTCTTTCTTTCTTTCTTTCTTTCTTTCTTTCTTTCTTTCTTTCTTTCTTTATTAGATATAAGTACACTGTAGATGTCTTCAGACACTCCAGAAGAGGGTATCAGTTTCTGGAGAATCTAAATCCCTCTTATGGTCTGCATACAATGTACATAAACACAGCCTCACATATACTTCTAAAAATTTAAAGATGGGTGGGGCCACTGAAAGGGCTCAACAATTAACAGCATTGTCTCCTCTTCCAGAGAACCTGGGATCAACTACCAGCAACTATATGGTGGCCCATCTCTAGTTCCAGGGGATCAGACAGACAGACTGACAGACAGAGATAAGGATGGCAGGCCTACCTGGTCTTTCTTTCCTTCTTATCCTTTTAAAAAATGTTTATTTATTTATTTATGTATGTATTTATTAGATATAAGTACACAGTAGCTGTCTTCAGACAATCCAGAAGAGGGTGTCAGATTACGGAGAATCTAAATCCCTCTTATGGTCTGCATATGATGTATATAAACACAGCCTCACATATACTTCTAAAAATTTAAAGATGGGTGGGGCCACTTAAAGGGCTCAACAAATACCAGCATTGTCTCCTCTTCCAGAGAACCTGGGATCAACTACCAGCAAAAATATGGTGGCGCATCTCCAGTTCCAGGGGATCTGACAGATAGAGAGACAGACACACAGACAGACAGACAAGGTGGCAGGCCTGCCTGGTCTTTCTTTCTTTCTTATCCTTTTTAAAAATGTTTATTAATTTATGTATGTATTTATTAGATAAAAGTACACGGTAGCTGTCTTCAAACACTCCCGAAGAGGGTTTCAGATTCTGGAGAATCTATATCCCTCTTATGATCTGCATATGATGTACATAAACACAGCCTCACATATACCTCTAAAAACTTAAAGATGGGTGGGGCCACTGAAAGGGCTCAACAATTAACAGCATTGTCTCCTCTTCCAGAGAACCTGGGATCAACTACCAGCAATTATATGGTGGCCCATCTCCAGTTCCGGGGATCAGACAGACAGACAGACAGACAAGGATGGCAGGCCTGCCTGGTCTCTCTTTCTTTATTATCCTTTTTTAAAAATGTTTATTCGTTTATTTATGAATTTATTAGATATAATTACACTGTAGCTGTCTTCAGACACTCCAGTAGAGGGTGTCAGATTCTGGAGAATCTAAATCCTTGTTATGGTCTGCATATGATATACATAAACAGAGACTCACATATACTTCTAAAAATTTAAAGATGGGTGGGACCACTGAAAGGGCTCAACAATTAACAGCATTATCTCCTCTCCAGAGAACCTGGGATCAACTACCATCAACTATATGGTGGCCCATCTCCAGTTCCAGGGGATCAGAGAGACAGACAGAGAAACAGACAAGGATAAGGATGGCATGCCTGCCTGGTCTTTCTTTCTTTCTTATCCATTTTTAAAAATGTTTATTTATTTATTTATTTATTTATTTATTTATTTATTTATTTATGTATGTATGTATGTATTTTTTAGATATAAGTACACTGTAGCTGTCTTCAGACACTCCAGTAGAGGGTGTCAGATTTTGGAGAATCTAAATCCCTCTTATGGTCTGCATATGATGTACATAAACACAGCCTCACATATACTTCTAAAAATTTAAAGATGGGTGGGGCCACTGAAAGGGCTCAATAATTAAGAGCATTGTCTCCTCTTCCAGAGAACCTGGGATCAACTACAAGCAACTATATGGTTGCCCATCTCCAGTTCCAGGGGATCAGACAGAGAGACAGACAGACAGACAGAGATAAGGATGGAAGGCCTGCCTGGTCTTTCTTTCTTTCTTATCCTTTTTAAAAAATGTTTATTTATTTATTTATTTATTTATGTATTTATTAGATATAAGTACACTGTAGCTATCTTCAGACACTCCAGAAGAGGGTGTCATATTCTGGAGAATCTAAATCCCTCTTATTGTCTGCATATGATGTACATAAACACAGCCTCACATACACCTCTAAAAATTTAAAGATGAGTGGGGCCACTGAAAGGGCTCAACAATTAACAGCATTGTCTCCTCTTCCAGAGAACCTGGGATCAACTACCAGCAACTATATGGTGGCCCATCTCCAGTTCCAGGAGATCAGACAGACAGACAGACAGACAGAGATAAGGATGGCAGGCCTGCCTGGTCTTTCATTTTTTCTTATCCTTTTAAAAAATGTTTATTTATTTATTTATTTATTCATTTATTTATTAGATATAAGTACCCTGTAGCTGCCTTCAGATACTCCAGAAGAGGGTGTCAGATTCTGGAGAATATAAATCCCTCTTATGGTCTGCATATGATGTACATAAACAAAGCCTCACATATACTTCTAAAAATTTAAAGATGGGTGGGGCCACTGAAGGGCTCAACAATTAACAGCATTGTCTCCTCTTACAGAGAACCTGGGATCAACTACCAGCAAAAATATGGTGGCCCATCTCCAGTTTCAGGGGATCAGACAGACAGACAGACAAACAGACAAGGATGGCAGGCCTGCCTGGTTGTTCTTTCTTTCTTATCCTTTTTGAAAAAATGTTTATTTATTTATTTATGTATTTATTAGATATAAGTACACTGTAGAGGTCTTCAGACACTCCAGAAGAGGTTGTCAGATTCTGGAGAATCTAAATCCCTCTTATGGTCTGCATATGATATACATAAACACAGACTCACATTTACTTCCAAAAATTTAAAGATGGGTGGGGCCACTGAAAGGGCTCAACAATTAACAGCATTGTCTCCTCTTCCAGAGAACCTGAGATCAACTACCAGCAACTATATGGTGGCCCATTTCCAGGTCCAGGGAATCAGAAAGACAGATAGACAGACAGACAGAGATAAGGATGGCAGGCCTGCCTGGTATTTCTTTTTTTCTTATCAATTTTAAAAAAAGTTTATTTATTCATTTATTTATTTATTTATTTATTTATTTATTTATTTATTTATTTATTTATTTATTAGAATAAGTACACTGTAGCTGTCTTCAGACACTCCAGAAGAGGGTGTCAGATTCTGGAGAATCTAAATCCCTCTTATAGTCTGCCTATGATGTACATAAACACAGCCTCACATACACTTCTAAAAATTTAAAGATGAGTGGGGCCACTGAAAGGGCTCAACAATTAACAGCATTGTCTCCTCTTCCAGAGAACCTGGGATCAACTATCAGCCACTATATGGTGGCCCATCTCCAGTTCCCCGGGATCAGACAGACAGACAGACAGACAGAGATAAGGATGGCAGGCCTGCCTGGTCTTTCTTTCTTTCTTATCCTTTAAAAAATGTTTATTTATTTATGTATTTATTATATATAAGTACACTGTAGCTGTCTACAGACACTCCAGAAGAGTGTGTTAGATTCTAGAGAATCTAAATCCCTCTTATGGTCTGTGTATGATGTACATAAACACAGCCTCACATATACTGAGCTGAGGTGTCACAGGCCAACTGCTGGAATTTCTGAGTACCACCTAGAGAGAGAAAAGCTATGCTGTGGTTGTTTAATTTATGTATTTTATTATTTCTATTTGTTGTTTTGTTTTGTTTTATTTGTTTTTAGAGAAGGCCTCAGTCTGTAGCTCTGGCTGACCTAGGACTGCCTACCTGTGTTAATTAGGGTTTCACAGCTGAGAACAGACACCAAGAGCAAGGTAAGGTTTAGAAAACCCGACCTTCAGTGGTGGCTCAAGCTCTTAATGAGAGCACTCTGTAGGCAGAGGCAGTAAGTTTCTGAGTTCGAGGCCACCCTGGTGAAAGACATGGTTAGGCAGGGCTAGGGTAGGCTAGGGTAGGCTAGGGTAGGCTAGGGTAGGCTAGGGTAGGCTAGGGTAGGCTAGGGTAGGCTAGGGTAGGCTAGGGTAGGCTAGGGTAGGCTAGGGTAGGCTAGGGTAGGCTAGGGTAGGCTAGGCCAGGGTGAGAAGAAAGAAAAGAAAGAAAAGAAAGAAAGAAAGAAAGAAAGAAAGAGGTTTTATAAAAAGTGTTAAAGTTTTTAAAAATTAAAAAAAAAATACCAGATCACCATCACACAGCATTGGCTGTCTTCAGGTGTATCCTTTCAGCCTCCAAAACAAAAAGCAATGGCTGGCTGTCTTCAGGTGTATCCTATTCTCCAGTCTTATTTCCAACCTAAGAGCTGGGCTGAGCTGCCTCATTATGTAATTGCAAACCTTCCTTGGTTTGTCTTTTCCATTTCTAAGACTAACAGGCCTTTTTCTATTTAGAGAATATGCTCATGACTGTACTTTAGATATAGTAAATATAACTGTTGCTTATAAAACTTGTTTTCTAGGAATTTTTAAAGGGCAATGGCAGAGTTTATTTTTTAAAAATATTTTGCATTTATTTATTTGTGTGAGTGATGAAGCTCAGGTCTTCAAACTCGTCAGGAGGTATGATTACCTCCCCTCTCTCTCAACCCCTCTCTCTCCTCTCTCAATGATTGTGTAAGAATGTTTTGCATGTGTATGCTGTGCCCACAGACTCCAGAACAGAGTATTAGATCCCCTGGAACTGGAGATGGGCCACCATATATAATACTGGTAATTGAGCCCAGGTTCTCTGGAAGAGGAGACAATGCTCTTAATTGTTGAGCCCTCTCTGTAGCCACATCTTTCTTTCTTTTTTTTTTTTGAGTATATGTGAGGCTGTGTTTATATACATCATATGCAGACAATAAGAATGATTTAGATTCTTCAGAATCTGACACCCTCTTCTGGACTGTCTGAAGATAGCTACAGCATACTTAAATATAATAAATAAATAAATCTTTAAAAAGAAAAGGAAAAGTAAAAAAGAAAGAACAGGCCTGCCATATGCATGTTCATAGAGGAAAATGGAAGAGACCCCAATCTAACCTCAGCAGGGTGCTTCCTTCTGGATGGTAGCTCACAGTTTCATCCCAGCAAGACAGGCAAATCACTGAGTTCAAGGACAGTAAGGTTCAGGACAGCCAAGGTTAGGAAGGAAAAGGGTCTATGTTGAGAATACAAACCTACAAAACAACAACTAGGAAAAAGAAGTGACAGTGTAACTTGGGGTAGGGTACCAACAAGAGAAAGCTTTCTGTTACCACTTACAAACACCAGTAGCCTTGCACCCTTCTGCCCAGGTCCCTGCCTTCCTTTCTAGGAATTCTAAGGATGCCAGGGTGTGGGGGAATCCAGATTAACTTTTTAATAACAAAGACTTGGTCTTTGATGTCTATAGGAAGCCCTTCTCAGTGCCTTTAACTACCACTGAACTTTCAGGGCTGTGACTCAACTGTAACAAGGAACAGAGCTAAGAACCTGCAGCCTTTGAAAACAACTATTTTTTTAAAGTGGGGGACACAAATCAGCAGTAGAACCCCTCAGGTTCAGCCATAATACTTGTTAGGGAAACAGCCTCAATGTCCGGAGCTGAGGTCTCATGGGTGAACTGCTTCAAACTCTGAGTATCATTGAAAGAAAGAAAAGATATCATGTGGTTTCTTAATTTATTTATTTTATTATTTCTATTTTTTTTGTTTTCTTTTGTTTTGTTTTAGAAAAGGCCTCAGTCTGTAGCTATGGCTGACCTAGGACAGACTACATGTGTTAATTAGGGTTTCACAATTGAGAAACAGACCATACCTATGTAAGACTTAGAAAACCCAACAGTCAGTGGTGGCTTGAGCTCTTAATGAGAGCACTCTGGAGGCAGAAGCAGTCAGTTTCTCAGTTCGAGGCCAGCCTGGTTAAAGACAGGGATAGGCAGGGCTAGGCAAGGCAGGGCTGGGCTAGGCTAGGCAAGGCAAGGGGCTAGGCTAGGCTACGCAAGGGGCTAGGCAAGACAGACAGACAGAGAGAAAGAAAGACAAGGATGGAAGCCTGCCTGGTTTTTCTTTCTTTCTTATCCCTTTTAAAAAATGTATATTTATTTATTTATTTATTTATTTATTTATGTATGTATTTATTAGATAAAAGTACACTGTAGCTGTCTTCAGACACTCCAGAAGAGGGTTTCAGATTCTGGAGAATCTATATCCCTCTTATGGTCTGCATATGATGTACATAAACACAGCCTCATATATACTTCTAAAAATTTAAAGATGGGTAGGACCACTGAAAGGGCTCAACAATTAACATCATTGTCTCCTCTTCCAGAGAACCTGGGATCAACTACCAGCAACTATATGGTGGCCCATCTCCAGTTCCAGGGGATCAGACAGACAGACAGAGATACAGACAGATAGAGTTAAGGATGGCAGGCCTACCTGGTCTTTCATTCTTTCTTATCCTTTTAAAAAATGTTTATTTATTTATTTATTTATTTATTTATTTATTTATTTATTTATTTATTTATTTATTCGATATAAGTACACTGTAGCTGTCTTCAGACACTCCAGAAGAGGGTGTCAGATTCTGGAGAATCTAAATCCCTCTTATGGTCTGCATATGATGTACATGAACACAGCCTCACATATACTTATAAAAATTTAAAGATGGGTGGGGCCACTGAAAGGGCTCAAAAATTAACAGCATTGTCTCCTCTTCCAGAGAACCTGGGATCAACTACAAGCAACTATATGGTGGCCCATCTCCAGTTCCAGGCGATCAGACAGACAGACAGACATACAGACAAGGATGGCAGGCCTTCCTGGTTTTTATTTCTTTCTTATCCTTTTAAAAAGGTTTATTTATTTATTTATGAATTTATTATATATAAGTACACTGTAGCTGTCTTCAGACACTCAGGAAGAGGGTGTCAGATTCTGGAGAATGTATTCCCTCTTATGATATGCATATGATGTACGTAAAAACAGCTTCACATTTATTTCTAAAAATTTAAAGATGGGTGGGGCCACTGTGAGGGCTCAACAATTAACAGCATTGTCTCCTCTTCCAGAGAACCTGGGATCAACTACCAGCAACTATATGGTGGCCCATATCCAGATCCACGGGATCAGAGAGACAGACAGACAGACAGACAGACAAGGATGGCAGGCCTGCCTGGTTTTTCTTTCTTTCTTATCCTTTTTAAAACATGTTTATTTATTTATTTATTTATGTATTTATTAGATATAAGTACACTGTAGCTGTCTTCAGACACTCCAGAAGAGGGTATCAGATTCTGGAGAATATAAATCCCTCTTATGGTCTACATACAATGTACATAAACACAGCCTCACATATATTTCTAAAAATTTAAAGATGTGTGGGGCCACTGAAAGGGCTCAACAATTAACAGCATTGTCTCCTCTTCCAGAGAACCTGGGATTAAACTACCAGCAACTATGTGGTGGCCCATCTCCAGTTCCAGGGGATCAGACAGACAGACAGACAGACAGAGATAAGGATGGCATGCCTGCTAGTCTTTATTTTTTTCTTATCCTTTTAAAAAAATGTTTATTTATTTATTTATTTATTTATTTATTTATTTATTTATTTATTTATTAGATATAAGTACACTGTAGCTGTCTTCAGACACTCCAGAAGAGGGTATCAGATTCTGGAGAATCTAAATACCTCTGATGGTCTGCATATGATGTACATAACACAGCCTCACATATATTTCTAAAAATTTAAACATGTGTGGGGCCACTGAAAGGGCTCAACAATTAACAGCATTGTCTCCTCTTCCAGAGAACCTGGATCAACTACCAGCAACTATATGGTGGCCCATCTCCAGTTCCAGGGAATCAGACAGACAGACAGACAGACAGATATAAGGATGGAAGGCCTGCCTGGATTTTCTTTCTTTATTATCCTTATTTAAAAATGTTTATTTGTTTATTTAAGTATTTATTAGACATAAGTACACTTTAGCTGTCTTCAGACACTCCAGAAGAGGGTGTCATATGCTGGAGAATCTAAATCCCTCTTATGGTCTGCATTTGATGTACATAAACATAGCCTCACATATACTTCTAAAAATTTAAAGATGGGTGGGGCCACTGAAAGGGCTCAACAATTAACAGCATTGTCTCCTTTTCCAGAGAACCTGGGATCAACTACCAGCAACTATATGGTGTCCCATCTCCAGTTACAGGGGATCAGACAGACAGACAGACAGACAGAAAGTGATAAGGATGGCAGGCCAGCATGGTCTTTCTTTCTTTCTTCTCCGTTTAAAAAAAATGTTTATTTATTTTTATTTATTTATTTATTTATTTATTTATTTATTTATTTATTTTTAATGTATTTATTAGATATAAGTACACAATACTTGTCTTCAGACACTCCAGAAGAGGTTGTCAGATTCTGGAGAATCTAAATCCCTCTTATGGTCTGCATATGATGTACATAAACACAGCCTCACATATACTTCTAAAAATTTAAAGATGGGTGGGGCCACTAAAAGGGATCAACAATTAACAGCATTGTCTCCTCTTCCAGAGAACCTGGGATCAATAACCAGTAATTATATGGTGGCCCATCTCCAGTTCCAGGGGATCAGACAGACACACAGACAGACAGACAGAGATAAGGATGGCAGGCCTGCCTGGTCTTTCTTTCTTTCTTATCATTTTAAAAAAGGTTTATTTATTTATTTATGTATTTATTAGATATAAGTACACTATAGCTATCTTCAGACACTCCAGAAGAGGGTGTTTGATTCTGCAGAACGTAAATCCCATTTATGTTCTGCATATGATGTACATAAACACAGCCTCACATATTCTTCTAAAAATTTAAAGATGGTTGGGGCCACTGAAAGGAACCAACAATTAACAGCATTGTCTCCTCTTCCAGAGAACCTGGGATCAACTACCAGCAACTATATGTTGGCCCATCTCCAGTTTCAGGGGATCAGACAGACAAACAGACAGACAGAAAGACAGAGATAAGGATGGCAGGCCTGCCTGGTCTTTCTTTCTTTCTTATCCTTTTTAAAAAATGTTTATTTATTTATTTATTTATGTATTTTTTAGATATAAGTACACTGTAGCTGTCTTCAGACACTCCAGAAGAGGGTGTCAGATTCTGGAGAATCTAAATCCCTCTTATGGTCTGCATATGATGTACATAAACACAGCCTCACATATACTTCTAAAAATTTAAAGATGGGTGGGGTCACTAAAGAAAGGGCTCAACAATTAACAGCATTGTCTCCTCTTCCAGAGAACCTGGGATGAACTACCAGCAACTATATGGTTGCCCATCTCCAATTCCAGGGGATCAGACAGACAGACAGACAGACAGAGATAAGGATGGCAGGCGTGCCTGGTCTTTCTTTCTTTATTATACTGTTGAAAAAATGTTTATTTATTTATTTTTTTTATTTATGTATTTATTAGATATAAGTACACTGTAGCTGTCTTCAGACACTTCAGAAGATGTTGTCAGATTCTTGAGAATCTAAATCCCTCTTATGGTCTGCATATGATGTACATAAACACAGACTCACATATACTTCTAAAAATTTAAAGATGTGTGGGGCCACTGAAAGGACTCAACAATTAACAGCATTGTCTCCTCTTCCAGAGAACCTCGGATCAACTACCAGCAAATATATGGGGCCCATTCCAGTTCCAGGGGATCAGACTGACAGACAGACAGACAGACAGACAGACAGAGATAAGGATGGCAGGCCTGCTGGTCTTTCTTTTTTTCTTATCCTTTTTAAAAAACGTTTGTTTATTTACTTATTTATTTATTTATTTATTCATTCATTTATTTATTTATTTATTTATTTATTTATTTATTTATTTATTTATTTATTGGATATAAGTACACTGTATCTGTCTTCAGACACTCCAGAAGAGGGTGTCAGATTGTGGAGAATCTACATCCCTCTTTTGGTCTGCATATGATGTACATAAACACAGACTCACATATACTTCTAAAAATTTCAAGATGTGTGGGGCCACTGAAAGCGCTCAACAATTAACAGCATTGTCTCCTCTTCCAGAGAACCTGGGATCAACTACCAGCAACTATATGGTGGCCCATCTCCAGTTCCAGGGGATTAGACAGACAGACAGACAGAGATAAGGATGGCAGGCCTGCTGGTCTTTCTATTTTTCTTATCCTTTTTAAAAATGTTTATTTATTTATTTATTTATTTATTTATTTATGAATTTATTAGATATATGTACACTGTATCCGTCATAGACACTCCAAAAGACGGTGTCAGATTCTGGAGAATCTAAATCCCTCTTACGGTCTGAATATGATGTACATAAACACAGCATCACATTTACTTCTAGAAATTTAAGATGAGTGGGGGCACTGAAAGGGCTGAACAATTAACAGAATTGTCTCCTCTTCAGAGTACCTGGGATCAACTACCAGCAACTATATGGTGGCCCATCTACAGTTCCAGGAGATCAGACAGACAGACAGACAGAGAGACAGACAGACAGACATAGATAAGGATGACCGTCCAGCCTGGTCTTTCTTTATATCTTATTCTTTTTAAAAAAGTTTGTTTGTTTATTTATTTATTTATTTATTTATGTATGTATGTATTTATTAGATATAAGTACACTTTAGCTATCTTCAGACACTCCAGAAGAGGGTGTCAGATTCTGGAGAATCTATATCCCTCTTATGGTCTGCATATGATGTACATAAACACAGCCTCACATATACTTCTAAAAATTTAAAGATGTGTGGGGCCACTGAAAGGTCTCAACAATTAACAGCATTGTCTACTCATCAGAGATCCTGGGATCAACTACCAGCAACTTTATGGTGGCCCATCTCCAGTTCCATGTTATCAGACAGACAGACAGAGAGACAAGGATAAGGATGGCAGGCCTGCCTGGTCTTTCTTTCTTTTTTATCCTTTTTAAAAAATGTTTATTTATTTATTTATTTATGTATTTATTAGATATAAGTACAATGTAGCTGTCTTCAAACAATCCAGAAGAGGGTGTCAGATTCTGGAGAATCTAAATCCCTCTTATGGTCTGCATATGATGTACATAAACACAGCACAACTTTACTTCTAAAAATTCAAAGATGGGTGGGGCCACTGAAATGGCTCAACAATTAACACCATTGTCTCCTCTTCCAGAGAGCCTGGGATCAACTACCAGTAACTATATGGTGGCCCATCTCCAGTACCAGGGTATCAAACAGACAGACAGACAGACAGAGATAAGGATGGCAGGCCTGCCTGGTCTTTCTTTCTTTCTTATCCTTTTTAAAAAAAATTATTTTTTATATATGTATTTATTAGATATAAGTACACTGTAGCTGTCTTTAGACACTGCTGAAGAGGGTGTCAGATTCTGGAGAATCTAAATCCCTCTTAGGGTCTGCATATGATGTACATAAACACAGACTCACATTTTCTTCTAAAAATTTAAAGATGGGTGGGGCCACTGAAAGGGCTCAACAATTAACAGCATTGTCTCCTCTTCCAGAGAACCTGGGATAAACTACCAGCAACACTATGGTGGCCCATCTCCAGTTCCAGTGTATCAGACAGACAGACAGACAGACAGAGATAAGGGTGGCAGGCCTGCCTGGTCTTTCTTTTTTCTTATCCTTTTTAAATAATGTTTTTTTAATTATTTATTTATGTATTTATTAGATATAAGTACACAGTAGCTGTCTTCAGACACTCCAGAAGAGGGTGTCAGATTCTGGAGAATCTAAATCCCTCTTATGGTCTGCATATGATGTACATAAACACAGCCTCACATATACTTCTAAAAATTTAAAGATGGGTAGGACCACTGAAAGGGCTCAACAATTAACATCATTGTCTCCTCTTCCAGAGAACCTGGGATCAACTACCAGCAACTATATGGTGGCCCATCTTCAGTTCCAGGGAATCAGACAGACAGACAGACAGAAAGAGATAAGGATGGAGGCCTGCCTGGTCTTTCTTTCTTACTTATACTTTTTAGAAAATGTTTATTTATTTATTTATTTATTTATTTATTTATTAGATATAAGTACACTGTAGCTGTCTTCAAACACTCTAGAAGAGGGTCTCATCTTCTGGAGAATCTAAATCCCTCTTATGGTCTGCATATGATGTACATAAACACAGCCTCGCATATACTTCTAAAAATTTAAAGATGGGTGGGCCCACTGAAAAAGCTAAACAATTAACAGCATTGTCTCTTCTTCCAGAGAACGTGGGATCAACTACCAGCAACTATATGGTGGCCCATCTCAAGTTCCAGGGGATAAGACAGACAGACAGACAGACAGACAGAGATAATGATGGCAGGCCTGCCTGATTTTTCTTTCTTTCTTATCCTTTTTAAAAAATGTTTATTTATTTGTTTATTTATTTATTTATTTGTTTATTTATTTATGTATTTATTAGATATAAGTACACTGTAGCTGTCTTCAGACTCTCCAGAACAGGGTGTCAGATTCTGGAGAATCTATATCCCTCTTATGGTTGCATATGATGTACATGAACACAGCCTCACATATACTTCTAAAAATTTAAAGATGTGTGGGGCCACTGAAAGGGCTCAACAATTAACAGCATTGTCTCCTCTTCCAGAGAACCTGAAATCAACTACCAGCAACTATATGGTGGCCCATCTCCAGTTCCAGGGGATCAGACAGACAGACAGACTGAGATAAGGATGGCAGGCCTGCCTGGTCTTTCTTTCTTTCTTATCGTTTTAAAAAAATGTTTATTTAATTATTTATGTATTTATTAAATATAAGTTCACTGTAGCTGTCTTCAGACACGCCAGAAGAGGGTGTCAGATTCTGGAATATCTAAATCCCTCTTATAGTATGTATATGATGTACATAAACACAGCCTCACATATACTTCTGAAAATTTAAAGATGGGTTGGGCTACTGAAAGGGCTCAACAATTAACAGCACTGACTCCTCTTCCAGAGAACCTGGGATCAACTACCAGCAACTATATGGTGGCCGATCTCGAGTCCAAGGGGATCAGACAGACTGTAGACAGACAGACAGACAGACAGAGATAAGGATTTCAGGCCTGCCTGGTCTTTCTTTCTTTCTTATCCTGTTTAAAAAATGTTTATTTATTTATTTATTTATTTATTTATTTATTTATTTATTTATTTGATATAAGTACACTGTAGCTGCCTTCAGACACTCCAGAAGAGGGTTTCAGATTCTGGAGAATCTAAATCACTTTTATGGTCTGCATATGATGTACATAAACACAGCCTCACATATACTTCTAAATATTTAAAGATGGGTGGCGCCACTGAAAGGGCTCAACAATTAACATCATTGGCTCCTCTTCCAGAGAACCTGGGATAAACTACCAGCAACACTATGGTGGCCCATCTCCAGTTCCAGGGAATCAGACAGACAGACAGACAGAGATAAGGGTGGCAGGCCTGCCTGGTCTTTCTTACTTTCTTATCCTTTTTAAAAATGTTTATTTATTTATTTATTTATTTATTTATTTATTTATTTATTTATTCATTCATTCATTCATTTATTTATTTATGTATTTATTAGATATAAGTAAACTGTAGCTGTCTTCAGACACTCAGGAAGAGGGTGTCAGATTCTGGAGAATCTAAATCCCTCTTATGGTCTGCATATGATGTACATAAAAACAGCCTCACATATACTTCTAAAAATTTAAAGATGTGTTGGCCACAGAAAGGGCTCAACAATTAACAGCATTGTCTCCTCTTCCAGAAAACCTTAGATAAACTACCAGCAACTATATGGTGGCCCATCTCCAGTTCCAGTGTATCACACAGACAGACAGAGAGACACACATAAATATGGAGGCCTGCCTGGTCTTTCTTTCTTTCTTATACTTTTAAAAAAATGTTTATTTATTTATTTATGTGTTTATTAGATATAAGTACACATTAGCTGTCTTCAGACACTCCAGAAGAGGGTGTCAGATTCTGGAAAATCTAAATCCCTCTTATGGTCTGCATATCATGTACATAAACACAGCCTCACATACACTTCTAAAAATTTAAAGATGGGTGGGGCCACTGAAAGGGCTCAACAATTAACAGCATTGTCTCCTCTTCCAGAGAACCTGGGATCAACTACCAGCAACTATATGGTGGCCCATCTCGAGTCCAAGGGTATCAGACAGACTGTAGACAGACAGACAGAGAGACAGAGATAAGGATGGCAGGCCTGCCTGGTCTTTCTTTCTTTCTTTCTTATCCTGTTTATAAAATGTTTATTTATTTATTTATTTATTTATTTATTTATTTATTTATTTATTTGATATAAGTACACTGTAGTTGTCTTCAGACACTACAGAAGAGGGTGTCAGATTCTGGAGAATCTAAATCACATTTATGGTCTGCATATGATGTACATAAACACAGCCTCACATATACTTCTAAATATTTAAAGATGGGTGGGGCCAATGAAAGGGCTCAACAATTAACAGCATTGTCTCCTCTTCCAGAGAACCTGGAATCAACTACCAGCAACACTATGGTGGCCAATCTACAGTTCCAGGGTATTAGACCGACAGACAGACAGACAGACAGAGATAAGGGTGGCAGGCCTGCCTGGTCTTTCTTACTTTCTTATCCTTTTTAAAAAATGTTTATTTATTTATTTATTTATTTATTTATTTATTTATTTATTTATGTACGTATTTATTAGATATAAGTAAACTGTAGCTGTCTTCAGACACTCCAGAAGAGGGTGTCAGATTCTGGAGAATCTAAATCCCTCTTATGGTCTGCATATGATGTACATAAACACAGCCTCACATATACTTCTAAAAATTGAAAGATGGGTGGGGCTACAGAAAGGGCTCAACATTTAAAAGCACTGTCTCCTCTTCCAGAGAACCTTGGATAAACTACCAGCAACTATATGGTGGCCAACTTCCAGTTCCAGGGTTTCACACAGACAGACAGACAGACAGAGATAAGGGTGGCAGGCCTGCCTGGTCTTTCTTTCTGTCTTATCCTTTTTAAAAAATGTTTATTTATTTATTTATTTATTTGTTTATTTATTTATTTATGTATTTATTAGATATAAGTACACTGTAGCTGTCTTCAGACACTACAGAAGAGGGTGTCAGTTTCTGGATAATCTAAATCACTCTTATGGTCTGATTATGATGTACATAAACACAGCCTCAGATATACTTCTAAAAATTTAATGAAGGGTGGGGCCACTGAAAGGGCTCAACAATTTACAGCATTGTCTCCTCTTCCAGAGAACCTTGGATAAACTACCAGCAACTATATGGTGGCCCATATCCAGTACCAGAGGATCAGACAGACAGACAGACAGACAGACAGACAGAGATAAGGATGGCAGGCCTGCCAGGTCTTTGTTTCTTTCTTATCCTTTTTAAAAAATGTTTATGTATTTATTTATTTATTTATTTATTTATTTATTTATTTATGTATTTATGTATTTATTAGATATAAGTACACTGTAGCTGTCTTCAGACACTCCAGAAGAGGGTGCCAGATTCTGGAGAATTTAAATCACTCTTATGATCTGCATATGATGTACATAAATTCAGCCTCACATTTACTTCTAAAAATTTAAAGATGGCTGTGGCCACTGAAAGGACTGAACAATTAACATCATTGTCTCCTCTTCCAGAGAACTTGGGAAAAACTACCAGCAAATATATGGTGGCCCATATCCAGTTCCAGAGGATCAGACAGACAGACAGACAGACAGACAGACAGAGATAAGGATGGCAGGACTGCCTGATTTTACTTTCTTCCTTATCCTTTTTAAAAAATGTTTATTTATTTATTAATTTATTTATTTATGTATTTTTTAGATATAAGTACACTGTAGCTGTCTTAAGATCTCCAGTAGAGGGTGTCAGGTTCTGAAGAATCTAAAACAATCTTCTGGTCTGCATATGATGTACATAAACACAGCCTCAGTATACTTCTAAAAATTTAATGAAGGGTGGGGCCACTGAAAGGGCTCTACAATTAACAGCATTGTCTCCTCTTCCAGAGAACCTGGGATCAACTACCAGCAACTATATGGTGGCTCATCTCCAGTTCCCAGGGATCAGAAAGACAGACAGACAGACAAACAGAGATATGGATGGCAGGCCTGCCTGGTCTTGCTTTTTTTCTTATCATTTAATTAAAAAAATGTTTATTTATTTATTTATTTATTTATTTATTTATTTATGTATTTATTATATATAAGTACACTGTAGCTGTCTTCAGACACTCCAGAAGAGGGTGTCAGATTATGGAGAATCTAAATCCCTCTTATGGCCTGCATATGATGTACATAAACAGAGCCTCACATACAGTTCTAAACATTTAAAGATGGGTGGGGCCATTGAAAGGGCTCAACAATGAACAGCATTGTCTCCTCTTCCAGAGAACCTCGGATCAACTACCAGCAACTATATGGTGGCCCATCTCCAGTTCCAGGGGATCAGACAGACAGACATACAGACAGTCAGAGATAAGGATGGCAGGCCTGCCTGGTCTTTCTTTCTTTCTTATCCTTTTGAAAAAATGTTTATTTATTTATTTATTTATTTATTTATTTATTTATTTATTAGATATAAGTACACTGTAGCTGTCTTCAGACACTCCAGAAAAGTGTGTCAGATTCTGGAGAATCTAAATACCTTTTATGGTCTGCATAAGATGTACATAAACACAGACTCATGTATACTTCTAAAAATTTAAAGATGGGTGGGGCCACTGAAAGGGCTCAACAATTAACAGCGTTGTCTCCTCTTCCAGAGAACCTGGGATCAACTACCAACAACTATATGGTGGCCCATCCCCAGTTCCATGGGATCAGAACGACAGACAGACAGACAGACAAACAGAGATAAGGAAGGCTGGCCTGCCTGGTCTTTCTTTCTTTCTTATCCTGTTTAAAAATGTTTATTTGTTTATTTATTTATTTATTTATTTATTTATATATTTATTTATTTATTTATTAGATATAGGTACACTCTAGCTATCTTCAGACTCTCCAGTAGAGGGTGTTAGAATCTGGAGAATCTGAATCCCTCTTATGGTCTGCATATGATGTACATAAACACAGCCTCACATATACTTCTAAAAATTTAAAGAAGGTTGGGGCCACTCTAAAAGCTCAACAATTAACAACATTGTCTCCTCTTACAGAGAACCTGGGATAAACTACCAGCACCTATATGGTGGCCCATCTCCAGTCCAGTGGATCAGACAGACAGACAGACAGAGAGACAGAGATAAGGATGGCAGGCCTGCCTGGTCTTTCTTTATTTCTTATCCTTTAAAAAAAAATGTTTGTTTATTTATTTATTTATTTATTTATTTATTTATTTATTTATTAGATATAAGTACACTGTAGCCGTCTTCAGACACTCCAAGAGAGGGTGTCAGATTCTGGAGAATCTAAATCCCTCTTATGGTCTGCATATGATGTACATAAACACAGCCTCACATATACTTCTAAAAATTTAAAGATGGGTGGGACCACTGAAAGGGCTCAACAATTACCATCACTGTCTCCACTTCCAGAGAACCTGGGATCAACTATCAGCAAGTATATAGTGGCCCACCTCCACGTCCAGGGGATCAGACAGACTGTCAGACAGACAGACAGATAGACAGAGATAAGGATGGCAGGCCTGCCTGGTCTTACTTTCTTTCTTATCCTGTTTATAAAATGTTTATTTATTTATTTATTTATTTATTTATTTATTTATTTATTTGATATAAGTACACTGTAGTTGTCTTCAGACACTACAGAAGAGGGTGTCAGATTCTGGAGAATCTAAATCACATTTATGGTCTGCATATGATGTACATAAACACAGCCTCACATATACTTCTCAATATTTAAAGATGGGTGGGGCCAATGAAAGGGCTCAACAATTAACAGCATTGTCTCCTCTTCCAGAGAACCTGGAATCAACTACCAGCAACACTATGGTGGCCAATCTACAGTTCCAGGGTATCAGACAGACAGACAGACAGACAGACAGAGATAAGAGTGGCAGGCCTGCCTGGTCTTTCTTACTTGCTTATCCTTTTTAAAAAATGTTTATTTATTTATTTATTTATTCATTTATTTATTTATGTATGTATTTATTAGATATAAGTAAACTGTAGCTGTCTTCAGACACTCCAGAAGAGGGTGTCAGATTCTGGAGAATCTAAATCCCTCTTATGGTCTGCATATGATGTACATAAACACAGCCTCACATATACTTCTAAAAATTGAAAGATGGGTGGGGCTACAGAAAGGGCTCAACATTTAAAAGCACTGTCTCCTCTTCCAGAGAACCTTGGATAAACTACCAGCAACTATATGGTGGCCCACTTCCAGTTCCAGGGTTTCACACAGACAGACAGACAGACAGAGATAAGGGTGGCAGGCCTGCCTGGTCTTTCTTTCTGTCTTATCCTTTTTAAAAAATGTTTATTTATTTATTTATTTATTTGTTTATTTATTTATTTATGTATTTATTAGATATAAGTACACTGTAGCTGTCTTCAGACACTACAGAAGAGGGTGTCAGTTTCTGGAGAATCTAAATCACTCTTATGGTCTGATTATGATGTACATAAACACAGCCTCAGATATACTTCTAAAAATTTAATGAAGGGTGGGGCCACTGAAAGGGCTCAACAATTTACAGCATTGTCTCCTCTTCCAGAGAACCTTGGATAAACTACCAGCAACTATATGGTGGCCCATATCCAGTACCAGAGGATCAGACAGACAGACAGACAGACAGACAGAGATAAGGATGGCAGGCCTGCCAGGTCTTTGTTTCTTTCTTATCCTTTTTAAAAAATGTTTATTTATTTATTTATTTATTTATTTATTTATTTATTTATTTATGTATTTATTAGATATAAGTACACTGTAGCTGTCTTCAGACACTCCAGAAGAGGGTGTCAGATTCTGGAGAATTTAAATCACTCTTATGTTCTGCATATGATGTACATAAATTCAGCCTCACATTTACTTCTAAAAATTTAAAGATGGCTGTGGCCACTGAAAGGACTGAACAATTAACATCATTGTCTCCTCTTCCAGAGAACTTGGGAAAAACTACCAGCAAATATATGGTGGCCCATATCCACTTCCAGAGGATCAGACAGACAGACAGACAGACAGACAGACAGACAGAGATAAAGATGGCAGGACTGCCTGATTTTACTTTCTTCCTTATCCTTTTTAAAAAATGTTTATTTATTTATTAATTTATTTATTTATGTATTTTTTAGATATAAGTACACTGTAGCTGTCTTAAGATCTCCAGTAGAGGGTGTCAGGTTCTGAAGAATCTAAAACCATCTTCTGGTCTGCATATGATGTACATAAACACAGCCTCAGATATACTTCTAAAAATTTAATGAAGGGTGGGGCCACTGAAAGGGCTCTACAATTAACATCATTGTCTCCTCTTCCAGAGAACCTGGGATCAACTACCAGCAACTATATGGTGGCTCATCTCCAGTTCCCAGGGATCAGACAGACAGACAGACAGACAAACAGAGATATGGATGGCAGGCCTGCCTGGTCTTTCTTTTTTTCTTATCATTTAATTAAAAAAATGTTTATTTATTTATTTATTTATTCATGTATTTATTATATATAAGTACACTGTAGCTGTCTTCAGACACTCCAGAAGAGGGTGTCAGATTATGGAGAATCTAAATCCCTCTTATGGCCTGCATATGATGTACATAAACAGAGCCTCACATACAGTTCTAAACATTTAAAGATGTGTGGGGCCATTGAAAGGGCTCAACAATGAACAGCATTGTCTCCTCTTCCAGAGAACCTCGGATCAACTACCAGCAACTATATGGTGGCCCATCTCCAGTTCCAGGAGATCAGACAGACAGACATACAGACAGTCAGAGATAAGGATGGCAGGCCTGCCTGGTCTTTCTTTCTTTCTTATCCTTTTGAAAAAATGTTTACTTATTTATTTATTTATTTATTTATTTATTTATTTATTTATTTATTTATTTATTAGATATAAGTACACTGTAGCTGTCTTCAGACACTCCAGAAAAGTGTGTCAGATTCTGGAGAATCTAAATCCCTTTTATGGTCTGTATATGATGTACATAAACACAGACTCATGTATACTTCTAAAAATTTAAAGATGGGTGGGGCCACTGAAAGGGCTCAACAATTAACAGCGTTGTCTCCTCTTCCAGAGAACCTGGGTCAACTACCAACAACTACATGGTGGCCCATCCCCAGTTCCATGGGATCAGAATGACAGACAGACAGACAGACAAACAGAGATAAGGAAGGCAGGCCTGCCTGGTCTTTCTTTCTTTCTTATCCTTTTTAAAAAATGTTTATTTATTTATTTATTAATTTATTTATACATTTATTTATTTATTTATTAGATATAGGTACACTGTAGCTGTCTTCAGTCTCTCCAGTAGAGGGTGTTAGAATCTGGAGAATCTGAATCCCTCTTATGGTCTGCATATGATGTACATAAACACAGCCTCACATATACTTCTAAAAATTTAAAGAAGGTTGGGGCCACTCTAAAAGCTCAACAATTAACAACATTGTCTCCTCTTACAGAGAACCTGGGATAAACTACCAGCACCTATATGGTGGCCCATCTCCAGTCCAGTGGATCAGACAGACAGACAGACAGAGAGACAGAGATAAGGATGGCAGGCCTGCCTGGTCTTTCTTTATTTCTTATCCTTTAAAAAAAATGTTTGTTTATTTATTTATTTATTTATTTATTTATTTATTAGATATAAGTACACTGTAGCCGTCTTCAGACACTCCAAGAGAGGGTGTCAGATTCTGGAGAATCTAAATCCCTCTTATGGTCTGCATATGATGTACATAAACACAGCCTCACATATACTTCTAAAAATTTAAAGATGGGTGGGACCACTGAAAGGGCTCAACAATTACCATCACTGTCTCCACTTCCAGAGAACCTGGGATCAACTATCAGCAAGTATATAGTGGCCCACCTCCACGTCCAGGGGATCAGACAGACTGTCAGACAGACAGACAGACAGACAGAGATAAGGATGGCAGGCCTGCCTGGTCTTACTTTCTTTCTTATCCTTTTAAAAAATGTTTATGTATTTATTTATTTATTTATTTATTTATTTATTTATTTATTTATTTATGTATGTATGTATTTATTAGATATAAGTACAATGTAGCTGTCTTCACACACTTCAGAAGAGGGTGTCAGATTCTGGAGTATCTAAATCCCTCTTATGGTCTGCATATGATGTACATAAACACAGCCTCACATATACTTCTAAAAATTTAAAGATGGGTGGGGCCAATGAAAGGGCTCAACAATTAACAGCATTGTCTCCTCTTCCGGAGAACCTGGGATCAACTACCAGCAACTATATGGTGGCCTATATCCAGTTCCAAAGGATCATATAGAGAGAAAGACAGACAGAAAGAGATAAGGACGGCAGGCTTGCCTGGTCTTTCTTTCTTTCTTATCCTTTTTAAAAAATGTTTATTTATTTATTTATTCATGTATTTATTAGATATAAGTACACTGTAGCTATCTTCAGACACTCCAGAAGAGTGTGTCAGTTTATGGAGCATCTAAATCCCTCTTATGGTCTGCATATGATGTACATAAACACAGCCTCACATACACTTCTCAATATTTAAAGATGGGTGGGGCCATTGAAAGGGCTAAACAATTAACAGCATTGTCTCCTCTTCCAGAGAACCTCTGATTAACTACCAGCAACACTATGGTGGCCAATCTACAGTTCCAGGGTATCAGACAGACAGACAGACAGACAGACAGAGATAAGAGTGGCAGGCCTGCCTGGTCTTTCTTACTTGCTTATCCTTTTTAAAAAATGTTTATTTATTTATTTATTTATTCATTTATTTATTTATGTATGTATTTATTAGATATAAGTAAACTGTAGCTGTCTTCAGACACTCCAGAAGAGGGTGTCAGATTCTGGAGAATCTAAATCCCTCTTATGGTCTGCATATGATGTACATAAACACAGCCTCACATATACTTCTAAAAATTGAAAGATGGGTGGGGCTACAGAAAGGGCTCAACATTTAAAAGCACTGTCTCCTCTTCCAGAGAACCTTGGATAAACTACCAGCAACTATATGGTGGCCCACTTCCAGTTCCAGGGTTTCACACAGACAGACAGACAGACAGAGATAAGGGTGGCAGGCCTGCCTGGTCTTTCTTTCTGTCTTATCCTTTTTAAAAAATGTTTATTTATTTATTTATTTATTTGTTTATTTATTTATTTATGTATTTATTAGATATAAGTACACTGTAGCTGTCTTCAGACACTACAGAAGAGGGTGTCAGTTTCTGGAGAATCTAAATCACTCTTATGGTCTGATTATGATGTACATAAACACAGCCTCAGATATACTTCTAAAAATTTAATGAAGGGTGGGGCCACTGAAAGGGCTCAACAATTTACAGCATTGTCTCCTCTTCCAGAGAACCTTGGATAAACTACCAGCAACTATATGGTGGCCCATATCCAGTACCAGAGGATCAGACAGACAGACAGACAGACAGACAGAGATAAGGATGGCAGGCCTGCCAGGTCTTTGTTTCTTTCTTATCCTTTTTAAAAAATGTTTATTTATTTATTTATTTATTTATTTATTTATTTATTTATTTATGTATTTATTAGATATAAGTACACTGTAGCTGTCTTCAGACACTCCAGAAGAGGGTGTCAGATTCTGGAGAATTTAAATCACTCTTATGTTCTGCATATGATGTACATAAATTCAGCCTCACATTTACTTCTAAAAATTTAAAGATGGCTGTGGCCACTGAAAGGACTGAACAATTAACATCATTGTCTCCTCTTCCAGAGAACTTGGGAAAAACTACCAGCAAATATATGGTGGCCCATATCCACTTCCAGAGGATCAGACAGACAGACAGACAGACAGACAGACAGACAGAGATAAGGATGGCAGGACTGCCTGATTTTACTTTCTTCCTTATCCTTTTTAAAAAATGTTTATTTATTTATTAATTTATTTATTTATGTATTTTTTAGATATAAGTACACTGTAGCTGTCTTAAGATCTCCAGTAGAGGGTGTCAGGTTCTGAAGAATCTAAAACCATCTTCTGGTCTGCATATGATGTACATAAACACAGCCTCAGATATACTTCTAAAAATTTAATGAAGGGTGGGGCCACTGAAAGGGCTCTACAATTAACAGCATTGTCTCCTCTTCCAGAGAACCTGGGATCAACTACCAGCAACTATATGGTGGCTCATCTCCAGTTCCCAGGGATCAGACAGACAGACAGACAGACAAACAGAGATATGGATGGCAGGCCTGCCTGGTCTTTCTTTTTTTCTTATCATTTAATTAAAAAAATGTTTATTTATTTATTTATTTATTCATGTATTTATTATATATAAGTACACTGTAGCTGTCTTCAGACACTCCAGAAGAGGGTGTCAGATTATGGAGAATCTAAATCCCTCTTATGGCCTGCATATGATGTACATAAACAGAGCCTCACATACAGTTCTAAACATTTAAAGATGTGTGGGGCCATTGAAAGGGCTCAACAATGAACAGCATTGTCTCCTCTTCCAGAGAACCTCGGATCAACTACCAGCAACTATATGGTGGCCCATCTCCAGTTCCAGGAGATCAGACAGACAGACATACAGACAGTCAGAGATAAGGATGGCAGGCCTGCCTGGTCTTTCTTTCTTTCTTATCCTTTTGAAAAAATGTTTACTTATTTATTTATTTATTTATTTATTTATTTATTTATTTATTAGATATAAGTACACTGTAGCTGTCTTCAGACACTCCAGAAAAGTGTGTCAGATTCTGGAGAATCTAAATCCCTTTTATGGTCTGTATATGATGTACATAAACACAGACTCATGTATACTTCTAAAAATTTAAAGATGGGTGGGGCCACTGAAAGGGCTCAACAATTAACAGCGTTGTCTCCTCTTCCAGAGAACCTGGGTCAACTACCAACAACTACATGGTGGCCCATCCCCAGTTCCATGGGATCAGAATGACAGACAGACAGACAGACAAACAGAGATAAGGAAGGCAGGCCTGCCTGGTCTTTCTTTCTTTCTTATCCTTTTTAAAAAATGTTTATTTATTTATTTATTTATTTATTTATTTATTTATTTATATATTTATTTATTTATTTATTAGATATAGGTACACTGTAGCTGTCTTCAGACTCTCCAGTAGAGGGTGTTAGAATCTGGAGAATCTGAATCCCTCTTATGGTCTGCATATGATGTACATAAACACAGCCTCACATATACTTCTAAAAATTTAAAGAAGGTTGGGGCCACTCTAAAAGCTCAACAATTAACAACATTGTCTCCTCTTACAGAGAACCTGGGATAAACTACCAGCACCTATATGGTGGCCCATCTCCAGTCCAGTGGATCAGACAGACAGACAGACAGAGAGACAGAGATAAGGATGGCAGGCCTGCCTGGTCTTTCTTTATTTCTTATCCTTTAAAAAAAAATGTTTGTTTATTTATTTATTTATTTATTTATTTATTTATTTATTTATTTATTTATTAGATATAAGTACACTGTAGCCGTCTTCAGACACTCCAAGAGAGGGTGTCAGATTCTGGAGAATCTAAATCCCTCTTATGGTCTGCATATGATGTACATAAACACAGCCTCACATATACTTCTAAAAATTTAAAGATGGGTGGGACCACTGAAAGGGCTCAACAATTACCATCACTGTCTCCACTTCCAGAGAACCTGGGATCAACTATCAGCAAGTATATAGTGGCCCACCTCCACGTCCAGGGGATCAGACAGACTGTCAGACAGACAGACAGATAGACAGAGATAAGGATGGCAGGCCTGCCTGGTCTTACTTTCTTTCTTATCCTGTTTATAAAATGTTTATTTATTTATTTATTTATTTATTTATTTATTTATTTGATATAAGTACACTGTAGTTGTCTTCAGACACTACAGAAGAGGGTGTCAGATTCTGGAGAATCTAAATCACATTTATGGTCTGCATATGATGTACATAAACACAGCCTCACATATACTTCTCAATATTTAAAGATGGGTGGGGCCAATGAAAGGGCTCAACAATTAACAGCATTGTCTCCTCTTCCAGAGAACCTGGAATCAACTACCAGCAACACTATGGTGGCCAATCTACAGTTCCAGGGTATCAGACAGACAGACAGACAGACAGACAGAGATAAGAGATGCAGGTCTGCCTGGTCTTTCTTACTTTCTTATCCTTTTTAAAAAATGTTTATTTATTTATTTATTTATTCATTTATTTATTTATGTATGTATTTATTAGATATAAGTAAACTGTAGCTGTCTTCAGACACTCCAGAAGAGGGTGTCAGATTCTGGAGAATCTAAATCCCTCTTATGGTCTGCATATGATGTACATAAACACAGCCTCACATATACTTCTAAAAATTGAAAGATGGGTGGGGCTACAGAAAGGGCTCAACATTTAAAAGCATTGTCTCCTCTTCCAGAGAACCTTGGATAAACTACCAGCAACTATATGGTGGCCCACTTCCAGTTCCAGGGTTTCACACAGACAGACAGACAGACAGAGATAAGGGTGGCAGGCCTGCCTGGTCTTTCTTTCTGTCTTATCCTTTTTAAAAAATGTTTATTTATTTATTTATTTATTTATTTGTTTATTTATTTATTTATGTATTTATTAGATATAAGTACACTGTAGCTGTCTTCAGACACTACAGAAGAGGGTATCAGTTTCTGGAGAATCTAAATCACTCTTATGGTCTGATTATGATGTACATAAACACAGCCTCAGATATACTTCTAAAAATTTAATGAAGGGTGGGGCCACTGAAAGGGCTCAACAATTTACAGCATTGTCTCCTCTTCCAGAGAACCTTGGATAAACTACCAGCAACTATATGGTGGCCCATATCCAGTACCAGAGGATCAGACAGACAGACAGACAGACAGACAGAGATAAGGATGGCAGGCCTGCCAGGTCTTTGTTTCTTTCTTATCCTTTTAAAAAAATGTTTATTTATTTATTTATTTATTTATTTATTTATTTATTTATGTATTTATTAGATATAAGTACACTGTAGCTGTCTTCAGACACTCCAGAAGAGGGTGTCAGATTCTGGAGAATTTAAATCACTCTTATGTTCTGCATATGATGTACATAAATTCAGCCTCACATTTACTTCTAAAAATTTAAAGATGGCTGTGGCCACTGAAAGGACTGAACAATTAACATCATTGTCTCCTCTTCCAGAGAACTTGGGAAAAACTACCAGCAAATATATGGTGGCCCATATCCACTTCCAGAGGATCAGACAGACAGACAGACAGACAGACAGACAGACAGAGATAAAGATGGCAGGACTGCCTGATTTTACTTTCTTCCTTATCCTTTTTAAAAAATGTTTATTTATTTATTAATTTATTTATTTATGTATTTTTTAGATATAAGTACACTGTAGCTGTCTTAAGATCTCCAGTAGAGGGTGTCAGGTTCTGAAGAATCTAAAACCATCTTCTGGTCTGCATATGATGTACATAAACACAGCCTCAGATATACTTCTAAAAATTTAATGAAGGGTGGGGCCACTGAAAGGGCTCTACAATTAACAGCATTGTCTCCTCTTCCAGAGAACCTGGGATCAACTACCAGCAACTATATGGTGGCTCATCTCCAGTTCCCAGGGATCAGACAGACAGACAGACAGACAAACAGAGATATGGATGGCAGGCCTGCCTGGTCTTTCTTTTTTTCTTATCATTTAATTAAAAAAATGTTTATTTATTTATTTATTCATGTATTTATTATATATAAGTACACTGTAGCTGTCTTCAGACACTCCAGAAGAGGGTGTCAGATTATGGAGAATCTAAATCCCTCTTATGGCCTGCATATGATGTACATAAACAGAGCCTCACATACAGTTCTAAACATTTAAAGATGGGTGGGGCCATTGAAAGGGCTCAACAATGAACAGCATTGTCTCCTCTTCCAGAGAACCTCGGATCAACTACCAGCAACTATATGGTGGCCCATCTCCAGTTCCAGGAGATCAGACAGACAGACATACAGACAGTCAGAGATAAGGATGGCAGGCCTGCCTGGTCTTTCTTTCTTTCTTATCCTTTTGAAAAAATGTTTACTTATTTATTTATTTATTTATTTATTTATTTATTTATTTATTAGATATAAGTACACTGTAGCTGTCTTCAGACACTCCAGAAAAGTGTGTCAGATTCTGGAGAATCTAAATCCCTTTTATGGTCTGTATATGATGTACATAAACACAGACTCATGTATACTTCTAAAAATTTAAAGATGGGTGGGGCCACTGAAAGGGCTCAACAATTAACAGCGTTGTCTCCTCTTCCAGAGAACCTGGGTCAACTACCAACAACTACATGGTGGCCCATCCCCAGTTCCATGGGATCAGAACGACAGACAGACAGACAGACAAACAGAGATAAGGAAGGCAGGCCTGCCTGGTCTTTCTTTCTTTCTTATCCTTTTTAAAAAATGTTTATTTATTTATTTATTTATTTATTTATACATTTATTTATTTATTTATTAGATATAGGTACACTGTAGCTGTCTTCAGTCTCTCCAGTAGAGGGTGTTAGAATCTGGAGAATCTGAATCCCTCTTATGGTCTGCATATGATGTACATAAACACAGCCTCACATATACTTCTAAAAATTTAAAGAAGGTTGGGGCCACTCTAAAAGCTCAACAATTAACAACATTGTCTCCTCTTACAGAGAACCTGGGATAAACTACCAGCACCTATATGGTGGCCCATCTCCAGTCCAGTGGATCAGACAGACAGACAGACAGAGAGACAGAGATAAGGATGGCAGGCCTGCCTGGTCTTTCTTTATTTCTTATCCTTTAAAAAAAATGTTTGTTTATTTATTTATTTATTTATTTATTTATTTATTTATTAGATATAAGTACACTGTAGCCGTCTTCAGACACTCCAAGAGAGGGTGTCAGATTCTGGAGAATCTAAATCCCTCTTATGGTCTGCATATGATGTACATAAACACAGCCTCACATATACTTCTAAAAATTTAAAGATGGGTGGGACCACTGAAAGGGCTCAACAATTACCATCACTGTCTCCACTTCCAGAGAACCTGGGATCAACTATCAGCAAGTATATAGTGGCCCACCTCCACGTCCAGGGGATCAGACAGACTGTCAGACAGACAGACAGACAGACAGAGATAAGGATGGCAGGCCTGCCTGGTCTTACTTTCTTTCTTATCCTTTTAAAAAATGTTTATGTATTTATTTATTTATTTATTTATTTATTTATTTATTTATTTATGTATGTATGTATGTATTTATTAGATATAAGTACAATGTAGCTGTCTTCACACACTTCAGAAGAGGGTGTCAGATTCTGGAGTATCTAAATCCCTCTTATGGTCTGCATATGATGTACATAAACACAGCCTCACATATACTTCTAAAAATTTAAAGATGGGTGGGGCCAATGAAAGGGCTCAACAATTAACAGCATTGTCTCCTCTTCCGGAGAACCTGGGATCAACTACCAGCAACTATATGGTGGCCTATATCCAGTTCCAAAGGATCATATAGAGAGAAAGACAGACAGAAAGAGATAAGGACGGCAGGCTTGCCTGGTCTTTCTTTCTTTCTTATCCTTTTTAAAAAATGTTTATTTATTTATTTATTCATGTATTTATTAGATATAAGTACACTGTAGCTATCTTCAGACACTCCAGAAGAGTGTGTCAGTTTATGGAGCATCTAAATCCCTCTTATGGTCTGCATATGATGTACATAAACACAGCCTCACATACACTTCTAAAAATTTAAAGATGGGTGGGGCCATTGAAAGGGCTAAACAATTAACAGCATTGTCTCCTCTTCCAGAGAACCTCTGATTAACTACCAGCAACTATATGGTGGCCCATCTCCAGTTCCAGGGGATCAGAGAGACAGACAGACAGTCAGATATAAGGATGACAGGCCTGCCTGGTCTTTCTTTCTTTTTTATCCTTTTGAAAAAATGTTTACTTATTTATTTATTTATTTATTTATTTATTTATTTATTTATTTATTTATTTTTTAGATATAAGTACACTGTAGCTGTCTTCAGACACTCCAGAAGAGGGTGTCAGATTCTGGAGAATCTAAATACCTCTTATGGTCTGCATATGATATACATAAACACAGACTCAAGTATACTTCTAAAAATTTAAAGATGGGTGGGGCCACTGAAAGGGCTCAACAATTAAGAGCGTTGTCTCCTCTTCCAGAGAACCTGGGATCAACTACCAGCAACTATATGGTGGCCCATCTCCAGTTCCAGGGGATCAGACAGACAGACAGAGAGACACACAGACAGAGATAAGGATGGCAGGCCTGCCTGGTCTTTCTTTCTTTCTTATCCTTTTAAAAAAATGTTTACTTATTTATTTATTCATGTATTTATTATATATAAGTACACTGTAGTGTCTTCAGACACTCCAGAAGAGGGTGCAAGCTTCTGGAGAATCTAAATCACTCTTATGGTCTGAATATAATGTACATAAACACAGCCTCACAATTACTTCTAAAAATTTAAAGATGAGTGGCGCCACTGAAAGCGGTAAACAATTAACAGCATTGTCTCCTCTTTCAGAGAACCTGGGATCAACTACCAGCAACTATATGCTGGCCCATTTCCAGTACCAGAGGAAAAGACAGACAGACAGACAGACAGACAGACAGACAGAGATAAGGATGGCAGGCCTGCCAGGTCTTTCTTTCTTTCTTATCTTTTTAAAAAATGTTTATTTATTTATTTATTTATTTATTTATTTATTTATTTATTTATGTATTTATTAGATATAAGTACACTGTAGCTGTCTTCAGACACTCCAGAGAGGGTGTCAGATTCTGGAGATTCTAAATCCCTCTTATGGTCTGCATATGATGTACATAAACACAGCCTCACATATACTCCTAAAAATTTAAAGATGGGTGGGGCCACTGAAAGGGCTCACAATTAACAGCACTGACACCTCTTCCAGGGAACCTGGGATCAACTACCAACAACTATATGGTGGCCTATCTTAGTTCCAAAGGATCATATAGATAGACAGACAGACAGACAGAGATGAGGATGGCAGGCCTGCCTGGTCTTTCTTTCTTTCTTATCCAATTGAAAAAATGTTTACTTATTAATTAATTAATTAATTAATTTATTTATTTATTTATTTATTAGATATAAGTACACTATAGCTGTCTTCAGACACTCCAGAAGAGGGTGTCAGATTCTGAAGAATTTAAATCACTCTTAGGGTCTGCATATGATGTACATAAATACAGCCTCACATTTAACTCTAAAAATTTAAAGATGGTTGGGGCCACTGAAAGGGCTCAACAATTAACAGCATTGTCTCCTCTTCCAGAGAACCTGGGATCAACTACCAGCAACTATATGGTGGCCCATCTGCAGTTCCAGGGGATCAGACAGACAGACAGACAGAGATAAGGAAGGCAGGCCTACCTGGTCTTTCTTTCTTACTTATCCTGATTAAAAAATGTTTATTTATTTATTTATTTATTTATTTATTTATTTATTTATGTATTTATTAGATATAAGTACACTATAGCTGTCTTCAGACACTCCAGAAGAGGGTGTCAGATTCTGAAGAATTTAAATCACTCTTAGGGTCTGCATATGATGTACATAAATACAGCCTCACATTTACCTCTAAAAATTTAAAGATGGTTGGGGCCACTGAAAGGGCTCAACAATTCACAGCATTGTCTCCTCTTCCAGAGAACCTGGGAAAAACTACCAGCAAATATATGGTGGCCCATATCCAGTTCCAGAGGATCAGACAGACAGACAGACAGACAGAGAGAGATAAGGATGGCAGGCCTGCCTGATTTTTCTTTCTTTCTTATCCTTTTTAAAAAATGTTTATTTATTTATTAATTAATTTATTTATGTATTTATTAGATATAAGTACACTGTAGCTGTCTTCAGACACTCCAGTAGAGGGTGTCAGATTCTGAAGAAATTAAAACCATCTTCTGGTCTGCATATGATGTACATAAACATAGCCTCAGATATACTTCTAAAAATTTAATGAAGGGTGGGGCCACTGAAAGGGCTCAACAATTAAAAGCATTATGTCCTCTTCCAGAGAACCTGGGATCAACGACCAGCAACTATATGGTGGCTCATCTCCAGTTCCCTGGGATCAGACAGACAGACAGACAGACAGACAAACAAAGATATGGATGGCAGGTTTGCCTGGTCTTTCTTTTTTTCTTATTCTTTGAAAAAATATTTATTTATTTATTTATTTATTTATTTATTTATTTATTTATTTATTTATTTATTAGATATAAGTACACTGTAGCTGTCTGCAGACACTCCAGAAGAGGGTGTCAGATACTGGAGAATCTAAATCCTTCTTATGGTCTGCATATGATGTACATAAACACAGCCTCACATATAATTCTAAAAATTTAAAGATGGGTGGGACCACTGAAAGGGCTCAACAATTAACATCATTGTCTCCTCTTCCAGAGAACCTGGGATCTACTATCAGCAACTATATGGTGGCCCATCTGCAGTTCCAGGGGATCAGACAGACAGACAGACAGACAGACAGACAGAGATAAGGATGGCAGGCCTGCCATGTCTTTCTTTCTTACTTATCCTGTTTAAAAAATGTTTATTTATTTATTTATTTATTTATTTATTTATTTATTAGATATAAGTACACTGTAGCTGTGTTCAGACAGTCCAGAAAAGGGTGTCAGATTCTGGAGAATCTAAATCCCTCTTATGGTCTGCATATGAAGTACATAAACACAGCCTAACATACAGTTCTAAATATTTAAAGATGGGTGGGGACATTGAAAGGGCTCAACAATGAACAGCAATGTCTCCTCTTCCAGAGAACCTCGGCTCAACTACCAGCAACTATATGGTGGCCCATCTACAGTTCCAGGGGATCAGACAGACAGACAGACAGACAGACAGACAGACAGACAGAGATATGGATGGCAGGCCTGCCTGGTCTTACTTTCTTTCTTATCATTTTGAAAAAATGTTTACTTATTTATTTATTTATGTATTTATTAGATATAAGTACACTGTAGCTGACTTCAGACACTCCAGAAGAGGGTGTCAGAGTCTGGAGAATCTAATTCCCTCTTATGGCCTGCATATGATGTACATAAACACAGACTCACGTATACTTCTAAAAATTTAAAGATGTGTGGGGCCACTGAGAGGGCTCAAAAATTACCATGACTGTCTCCACTTCCAGAGAACCTGGGATCAACTATCAGCAACTATATAGTGGCCCACCTCCAGTTCCAGGGGATCAGACAGACTGTCAGACAGACAGACAGACAGACAGACAGAGATAAGAATGGCAGGCCTGCCTGGTCTTTCTTTCTTTCTTATCCTGTTTTAAAAATGTTTATTTATTTATTTTTTTATGTATTTATGTATTTATTAGATATAAGTACACTGTAGCTGTCTTCAGACACTCCAGAAGAGGGTGTCAGATTCTGGAGAATCTAAATCCCTCTTATGGTCTGCATATGATGTACATAAACACAGCCTCACATATAATTATAAAAATTTAAAGATGGGTGGGACCACTGAAAGGGCTCAACCATTAACATCATTGTCTACTCTTCCAGAGAACCTGGGATCAACTACCAGCAACTATATGGTGGACCATCTGCAGTTCCAGGGGATCAGACAGACAGACAGACAGACAGAGATAAGGATGGCAGGCTTGCCAGGTCTTTCTTTCTTACTTATCCTCTTTAAAAAATGTTTATTTATTTATTTATTTATATATTTATTTATTTATTTATGTATTTATTTGATATAAGTACACTGTAGCTGTCTTCAGACAGTCCAGAAAAGGGTGTCAGATTCGGGAGAATCTAAATCCCTCTTATGGTCTGCATATGATGTACATAATCACAGCCTCACAAATACTTCTAAACATTTAAAGATGGGTGGGGCCACTGAAAGGGCTCAACAATTAACAGCATTGTCTCTCTTCCAGAGAACCTGGGAAAAACTAACAGCAAATATATGGTGGCCCATATGCAGTTCCAGAGGTTCAGACAGACAGACAGACAGACAGACAGAGATAAGGATGGCAGGCCTGCCTGATTTTTCTTTCTTTTTTATCCTTTATAAAAAATGTTTATTTATTTATTAATTTATTTATTTATGTATTTATTAGATATAAGTACACTGTAGCTGTCTTCAGAAACTCCAGTAGACGGTGTCAGATTCTGAAAAATCTAAAACCATCTTCTGGTCTGCATATGATGTACATAAACACAGCCTCAGATATACTTCAAAAATTTTAATGAAAGGTGAAGCCACTGAATGGGCTCAACAATTAACAGCATTATCTCCTCTTCCAGAGAACCTGGGATCAACTACCAGCAACTATATGGTGGCCCATCTCCAGTTCCAGAGGATCAGACAGACAGACAGACAGACAGATATAAGGATGGCAGGCCTGCCTGGTCTTTCTTTCTTTCTTATCCTTTTGAAAAATGTTTACTTATTTATTTATTTATGTATTTATTAGATATAAGTACACTGTAGCTGTCTTCAGACACTCCAGAAGAAGGTGTCAGATTCTGCAGAATCTAAATCATTCTTATGGTCTGCATATGATGTACATAAACACAGCCTCACATATACTTCTAAAAATTTAAAGATGGGTGGGACCACTGAAAGGGCTCAACAATTAACATCATTGTCTCCTCTTCCAGAGAACCTGGGATCTACTATCAGCAACTATATGGTGGCCCATCTGCAGTTCCAGGGGATCAGACAGACAGACAGACAGACAGACAGAGATAAGGATGGCAGGCCTGCCATGTCTTTCTTTCTTACTTATCCTGTTTAAAAAATGTTTATTTATTTATTTATTTATTTATTTATTTATTTATTTATTTATTTATTAGATATAAGTACACTGTAGCTGTGTTCAGACAGTCCAGAAAAGGGTGTCAGATTCTGGAGAATCTAAATCCCTCTTATGGTCTGCATATGAAGTACATAAACACAGCCTAACATACAGTTCTAAATATTTAAAGATGGGTGGGGACATTGAAAGGGCTCAACAATGAACAGCAATGTCTCCTCTTCCAGAGAACCTCGGCTCAACTACCAGCAACTATATGGTGGCCCATCTACAGTTCCAGGGGATCAGACAGACAGACAGACAGACAGACAGACAGACAGACAGAGATATGGATGGCAGGCCTGCCTGGTCTTACTTTCTTTCTTATCATTTTGAAAAAATGTTTACTTATTTATTTATTTATGTATTTATTAGATATAAGTACACTGTAGCTGACTTCAGACACTCCAGAAGAGGGTGTCAGAGTCTGGAGAATCTAATTCCCTCTTATGGCCTGCATATGATGTACATAAACACAGACTCACGTATACTTCTAAAAATTTAAAGATGTGTGGGGCCACTGAGAGGGCTCAAAAATTACCATGACTGTCTCCACTTCCAGAGAACCTGGGATCAACTATCAGCAACTATATAGTGGCCCACCTCCAGTTCCAGGGGATCAGACAGACTGTCAGACAGACAGACAGACAGACAGACAGAGATAAGAATGGCAGGCCTGCCTGGTCTTTCTTTCTTTCTTATCCTGTTTTAAAAATGTTTATTTATTTATTTTTTTATGTATTTATGTATTTATTAGATATAAGTACACTGTAGCTGTCTTCAGACACTCCAGAAGAGGGTGTCAGATTCTGGAGAATCTAAATCCCTCTTATGGTCTGCATATGATGTACATAAACACAGCCTCACATATAATTATAAAAATTTAAAGATGGGTGGGACCACTGAAAGGGCTCAACCATTAACATCATTGTCTACTCTTCCAGAGAACCTGGGATCAACTACCAGCAACTATATGGTGGACCATCTGCAGTTCCAGGGGATCAGACAGACAGACAGACAGACAGAGATAAGGATGGCAGGCTTGCCAGGTCTTTCTTTCTTACTTATCCTCTTTAAAAAATGTTTATTTATTTATTTATTTATATATTTATTTATTTATTTATGTATTTATTTGATATAAGTACACTGTAGCTGTCTTCAGACAGTCCAGAAAAGGGTGTCAGATTCGGGAGAATCTAAATCCCTCTTATGGTCTGCATATGATGTACATAATCACAGCCTCACAAATACTTCTAAACATTTAAAGATGGGTGGGGCCACTGAAAGGGCTCAACAATTAACAGCATTGTCTCTCTTCCAGAGAACCTGGGAAAAACTAACAGCAAATATATGGTGGCCCATATGCAGTTCCAGAGGTTCAGACAGACAGACAGACAGACAGACAGAGATAAGGATGGCAGGCCTGCCTGATTTTTCTTTCTTTTTTATCCTTTATAAAAAATGTTTATTTATTTATTAATTTATTTATTTATGTATTTATTAGATATAAGTACACTGTAGCTGTCTTCAGAAACTCCAGTAGACGGTGTCAGATTCTGAAAAATCTAAAACCATCTTCTGGTCTGCATATGATGTACATAAACACAGCCTCAGATATACTTCAAAAATTTTAATGAAAGGTGAAGCCACTGAATGGGCTCAACAATTAACAGCATTATCTCCTCTTCCAGAGAACCTGGGATCAACTACCAGCAACTATATGGTGGCCCATCTCCAGTTCCAGAGGATCAGACAGACAGACAGACAGACAGATATAAGGATGGCAGGCCTGCCTGGTCTTTCTTTCTTTCTTATCCTTTTGAAAAATGTTTACTTATTTATTTATTTATGTATTTATTAGATATAAGTACACTGTAGCTGTCTTCAGACACTCCAGAAGAAGGTGTCAGATTCTGCAGAATCTAAATCATTCTTATGGTCTGCATATGATGTACATAAACACAGCCTCACATATACTTCTAAAAATTTAAAGATGGGTGGGACCACTGAAAGGTCTCAACAATTAACAGCATTGTCTCCTCTTCCATAGAACCTGGGATCAACTACCAGCAACTATATGGTGGCCCATATCCAGTATCAGAGGATCAGACAGACAGACAGACAGACAAACAGACAGAGATAAGGATGGCAGGCCTGCCAGGTCTTCTTTCTTTCTTATCCTTTTTAAAAAATGTTTATTTATTTATTTATTTATTTATTTATTTATTTATTTATTTATTCGATATAAGTACACTGTAGCTGTTTTCAGACACTCCAGAAGAGGGTGTCAGATTCTGGAGAATCTAAATCCCTCTTATGGTCTGCACATGGTGTACCTAAAGAGAGCCTCACATATACTTCAAAAATTTATAGAAGGGTGGGGCCACTGAAAAAGCTCAACAATTAACAGCATTGTCTCCTCTTCCAGAGAACCTGGGATCAACTACCAGCAACTATATGGTGTCCCATCTCCATTTCTCAGGGATCAGACAGACAGACAGACAGACAGAGCTAAGGAGGGCAGGCCTGCCTTTTCTTTCTTTCTTATCCTTTTAAAAAATGTTTATTTATTTATTTATTTATGTATTTATTAGATATAAGTACACAGTAGCTGTCTTCAGACACTCAAGAAGAGGGTGTCAAATTCAGGAAAATCTAAATCCCTCTTATGGTCTGCATACCTTCAGTGGTGGCTCAAGCTCTTAATGAGAGCACTCTGTAGGCATAGGCAGTCAGTTTCTGAGTTCGAGGCCACCCTGGTGAAAGACAGGGTTAGGCAGGGCTAGGGAAGTCTAGGGAAGGCTAGGGAAGGCTAGGGAAGGCTAAAGTAGGCTAGGCAAGGCTAGGGTAGGCTAGGGTAGGCTAGGGTAGGCTAGGGAAGGTTAGGGTAGGCTAGGGTAGGCTAGGGTAGGCTAGGGTAGGCTAGGGTAGGCTAGGGTAGGCTAGGGTAGGCTAGGGTAGGCTAGGGTAGGCTAGGGAAAGAAAGAAAGACAGAAAGAAAGAAAGGAAGAAAGAAAGAAAGAAAGAAAGAAAGAAAGAAAGAAAGAAAGAAAGAAAGAAAGAAAAAGGTTTTATAAAAAGTGTTAAAGTTTTTAAAAATTAAAAAAAAATACCAGATCACCATCACACAGCATTGGCTGTCTTCAGGTGTATCCTTTCAGCCTCCAAAACAAAAAGCAATGGCTGGCTGTCTTCAGGTGTATCCTATTCTCCAGTCTTATTTCCAACCTAAGAGCTGGGCTGAGCTGCCTCATTATGTAATTGCAAACCTTCCTTGGTTTGTCTTTTCCATTTCTAAGACTAACAGGCCTTTTTCTATTTAGAGAATATGCTCATGACTGTACTTTATATATAGTAAATATAACTGTTGCTTATAAAACTTGTTTTCTAGGAATTTTTAAAGGGCAATGGCAGAGTTTATTTTTTAAAAATATTTTGCATTTATTTATTTGTGTGAGTGATGAAGCTCAGGTCTTCAAACTCGTCAGGAGGTATGATTACCTCCCCTCTCTCTCAACCCCTCTCTCTCCTCTCTCAATGATTGTGTAAGAATGTTTTGCATGTGTATGCTGTGCCCACAGACTCCAGAACAGAGTATTAGATCCCCTGGAACTGGAGATGGGCCACCATATATAATACTGGTAATTGAGCCCAGGTTCTCTGGAAGAGGAGACAATGCTCTTAAATGTTGAGCCCTCTCTGTAGCCACATCTTTCTTTTTTTTTTTTTTGAGTATATGTGAGGCTGTGTTTATATACATCATATGCAGACAATAGGAATGATTTAGATTCTTCAGAATCTGACACCCTCTTCTGGACTGTCTGAAGATAGCTACAGCATACTTAAATATAATAAATATATAAATCTTTAAAAAGAAAAGGAAAAGTAAAAAAGAAAGAACAGGCCTGCCATATGCATGTTCATAGAGGAAAATGGAAGAGACCCCAATCTAACCTCAGCAGGGTGCTTCCTTCTGGATGGTAGCTCACAGTTTCATCCCAGCAAGACAGGCAAATCACTGAGTTCAAGGACAGTAAGGTTCAGGACAGCCAAGGTTAGGAAGGAAAAGGGTCTATGTTGAGAATAAACCGACAAAACAACAACTAGGAAAAAGAAGTGACAGTGTAACTTGGGGTAGGGTACCAAAAAGAGAAAGCTTTCTGTTACCACTTACAAACAGCAGTAGACTTGCACCCTTCTGCCCAGGTCCCTGCCTTCCTTTCTAGGAATTCTAAGGATGCCAGGGGGTGGGGCAATCCAGATTAACTTTTTAATAACAAAGACTTGGTCTTTGATGTCTAGAGGAAGCCCTTCTCAGTGCCTTTAACTACCACTGAACTTTCAGGGCTGTGACTCAACTGTAACAAGGAACAGGGCTAAGAACCTGCAGCCTTTGAAAACAACTATTTTTTTAAAGAGGGGGACACAAATCAGCAGTAGAACCCCTCAGGTTCAGCCATAATACTTGTTAGGGAAACAGCCTCAATGTCCAGAGCTGAGGTCTCATGGGTGAACTGCTTCAAGCTCTGAGTATCATTGAAAGAAAGAAAAGTTATCATGTGGTTGCTTAATTTATTTATTTTATTATTTCTATTTTTTGTTTTCTTTTGTTTTGTTTTAGAAAAGGCCTCAGTCTGTAGCTATGGCTGACCTAGGACAGACTACATGTGTTAATTAGGGTTTCACAGCTGAGAAACAGACCATACCTATGTAAGACTTAGAAAACCCAACAGTCAGTGGTGGCTTGAGCTCTTAATGAGAGCACTCTGGAGGCAGAAGCAGTCAGTTTCTGACTTCGAGGCCAGCCTGGTTAAAGACAGGGATAGGCAGGGGTAGGCAAGGCAGGGCTGGGCTAGGCTAGGCAAGGCAAGGGGCTAGGCTAGGCTACACAAGGGGCTAGGCAAGACAGACAGACAGAGAGAAAGACAGACAAGGATGGAAGGCCTGCCTGGTTTTTCTTTCTTCCTTATCCCTTTTAAAAAATGTTTATTTATTTATTTATTTATTTATGTATGTATTTATTAGATATAAGTACACTGTAGCTGTCTTCAGACACTCCAGAAGAGTGTGTCAGATTCTGGAGAATCTAAATCCCTCTTATGGTCTGCATATGATGTACAAAAACACAGCCTCACATATACTTCTAAAAATTTAAAGATGGGTGGGGCCACTGAAAGGGCTCAACAATTAACAGCATTGTCTCCTCTTCCAGAGAACCTGGGATCAACTACCAGCAACTATAAGGTATCCCATCTCCAGTTCCCGGGGATCAGACAGACAGACAGACAGACAGAGATAAGGATGGCAGGCCTGCCTGGTCTTTCTTTCTTACTTATCCTTTTTAAAACATGTTTATTTCTTTATTTATGTATTTATTAGATATAAGTACATTGTAGCTGTCTTCAGACACTCCAGAAGAGTGTGTCAGATTCTGGAGAATCTAAATCCCTCTTATGGTCTGCATATGATGTACATAAACACAGCCTCACATATACTTCTAAAAATTTAAAGATGGGTGGGGCCACTCTAAGGGCTCAACAATTAACAGCATTGTCTCCTCTTCCAGAGAACCTGGGATCAAGTACCAGCAAAAATATGGTGGCCCATCTCCAGTTTCAGGGGATCAGACAGACAGACAGACAAACAGACAAGGATGGCAGGCCTTCCTGGTTTTTCTTTCTTTCTTATCCTTTTTAAAACATGTTTATTTATTTATTTATGTATTTATTAGATATAAGTACACTGTAGCTGTCTTCAGACACTCTGAAGAGGGATCAGATTCTGGAGAATGTAAATCCCTCTTATGGTCTGCATATGATGTACATAAACACAGCCTCACAAATACTTCTAAAAATTTAAAGATGGGTGGTGCCACTGAAAGGGCTCAAAAATTTACAGCCTTGTCTCCTCTTGCAGAGAATCTGGGATCAACTACCAGCAACTATATGGTGGCCCACTCCAGTTCCAGGGTATCAGACAGACAGACAGACAGACAGAGATAAGGATGGCAGGCCTTCCTGGTCTTTCTTTTTTTCTTATCCTTTTTAATAATGCTTATTTATTTATTTATTTATTTATGTATTTATTAGATATAAGTACACTGTAGCTGTCTTCAGACACTCCATAAGAGAGTGTCAGATTCTGGAGAATATAAATACCTCTTATTGTCTGCATATGATGTACATAAACACAGCCTCACATTTACTTCTAAAAATTAAAGATGGGTGTTGCCACTGAACGGCTCAAAAATTAACAGCATTGTCTCCACTTCCAGAGAACCTGAGATCAACTACCAGCAACTATATGGTGGCCCATCTCCTGTTCCAGGGGATCAGACAGAGAGACAGACATACAGACAGATAGAGATAAGGATGGCAGGCCTGCTTCGTCTTTCTTTCTTTCTTATCCTTTTTAAGAAATGTTTATTTATTTATTTATGTATTTATTAGATATAAGTACACTGTAGCTGTCTTCAGACATCAGGAAGAAGGTGTCAGATTCTGGAGAATCTAAATCCCTCTTATGGTCTGAATATGATGTACATAAACACAGACTCACATTTACTTCCAAAAATTAAAGATGTGTGGGGCCACTGTATGGGCTCAACCATTAACAGCATTGTCTCCTCTTCCAGAGAACCTGGGATCAACTACCAGCAACTATATGGTGGCCCATCTCCAGTTCCAGAGGATCAGACAGAGAGACAGACAGACAGACATATAGAGATAACGATGGCAGGCCTGCCTGGTCTTTCTTTCTTATCCTTTTTAAGAAATGTTTATTTACTTATTTATGTATTTATTAGATAAAAGTACACTGTAGCTATCTTCAGACACTCCAGAAGAGGGTGTCAGATTCTGGAGAATCTAAATCCCTCTTATGGTCTTCATATGATGTACATAAACACAGCCTCACATATACTTCTAAAAATTTACAGATGGGTGGAGCCACTGAAAGGGCTCAACAATTAACCGCATTGTCTCCTCTTCCAGAGAACCTGGGTTCAACTTCCAGCACCTATATGGTGGCCCATCTCCAGTTCCAGGGTATCAGACAGATAGACAGACAGACAGACAGAGAGACAGAGATAAGGAAGGCAGGCCTCCCTGGTCTTTCTTTCTTTCTTATCCTTTTTAAAAAATGTTTATTTATATATTTATTTATTTATTTATTTATTTATTTATTTATTTATTTATTTATTTATTAGATATAAGTACACTGTGTCTGTCTTCAGACACTCCAGAAGATGGTGTCAGATTCTGGAGAATCTAAATCCCTCTTATGGTCTGTATATGATGTACATAAACACAGCCTCACATATACTTCAAAAATTTAAAGATGTATGGGGTCACTGAAAGGGCTCAACAATTAACAGCATTATCTCCTCTTCCAGACAACCTGGGATCAACTACCAGCAACTATATGGTGGCTCATCTCCAGTTCTAAGGTATCAGACAGAAAGACAGACAGACAGACAGACAAGGGTGGCAGGCCTGCCTGGTTTTTTTCTTTCTCATCCTTTTTAAAAATGTTTATTTATTTATTTATGTATTTATTAAATATAAGTACACTTTAGCGGTCTTCAGACACTCCAGGAGAGGGTGTCAGATTCTGGATAATCTAAATCCCTCTTATGGTGTGCATATGATGTACATAAACACAGACTCACATTTACTTCCAAAAATTTAAAGATGTGTGGGGCCACTGAAAGGGCTCAACAATTAACAGCATTGTCTCCTCTTCCAGAGAACCTGGGATCAACTACCAGCAACTATATTGTGGCCCATCTCCAGTTCCAGTGGATCAGAAAGACAGACAGACAGACAGACAGAGATAAGGATGCCAGGCCTGCCTGGTCTTTCTTTATTTCTTATCCTTTAAAAAAAATGTTTATTTATTTATTTATTTATTTATTTATTTATTTATTTATTTATGTATTTATTAGATATAAGTACACTGTAGCTGCCTTCAGACACTCCAGAAGATGGTTTCAGATTCTGGAGAATCTAAATCCCTCTTATGGTCTGCATATGATGTACATAAACACAGCCTCACATATACTTCTAAAAATTTAAAGATTTGTGGGACCACTGAAAGGGCTCAACAATTACCATCACTGTCTCCACTTCCAGAGAACCTGGTATCAACTATCAGCAACTATATAGTGGCCCACCTCCAGTTCCAGGGGATCAGACAGACTGTCAGACAGACAGACAGAGATAAGGATGGCAGGCTTGCCTGGTCTTTCTTTCTTTCTTATCCTTTTGAAAAAATGTTTGCTGATTTTTTTATTTATGTATTTATTAGATATAAGTACACTCTAGCTGTCTTCAGACACTCCAGAAGACGGTGTCAGATTCTGGAGAATCTAAATCCCTCTTTTGGCCTGCATATTATGTACATAAACACAGACTCACGTATACTTCTAAAAATTTAAAGATGTGTGGGGCCACTGAGAAGAATGGGAGGGTAGGGAAGTGGGGGGAGGTATGGGGGACTTTTGGGATAGCATTGGAAATGTAATTGAGGAAAATATGTAATAAAAAAAACAGTGAAAAACAAAACAAAACAATTAACAGCATTGTCTCCTCTTCTAGAGAATCTGGGATCAACTACCAGCAACTATATGGTGGCCCTTCTCCAGTTCCAGGGTATCAGACAGACAGACAGACAGACAGACAGACAGAGATAAGGATGGCAGGCCTGCCTGGTCTTTCTTTCTTTCTTATCCTTTTTAAAAAAAATGTTTATTTATATATTTATTTATTTATTTATTTATTTATTTATTTATTTATTAGATATAAGTAAACTGTAGCTATCTTTAGACACTCCAGAAGAGGGTGTCAGATTCTGGAGAATCTAAATCCCTCTTACGATCTGCATATGATGTATATAAACACAGCCTCACATTTTCTTCTAAAAATTTAAAGATGGGTGTGGCTTAGAATAAGATGAGTAACCCTGAAAAAGTCAAAAAATGAAAAATCACACTGTAGGATTTGGAATATGGTGAGAAACCCTGAAAAAGTCGAAAAATGAGAAAAGCATGCAGGAGTACCTGGAATATGGTGAGAAACACTGAAAAAGTCTTAAATGAGAATATCACACTCTAGGACTTGGAATATGGTGAGAAACCCTGAAAATGTCGAAAAATGAGAAAATCATGCAGTAGGACCCAGAATATGGTGAGAAACCCTGAAAAAAAAGTCAAAAAATAAGAAAATCACGCAGTAGGACCTGGAAGCTGGTGAGAAACCCTGAAAAAGTCGAAAAATGAGAAAATCAATCTGTAGGATCTGGAATATGGTGAGAAACCCTGAAAAATTCGAAAAAAGCAAAAATCACACTCTAGGACTTGGAATATGTTGAGAAACCCTGAAAAAGTCAAAAAATGAGAAAATCACACTGTAGGACTTGGAATATGGTGAGAAACCCTGAAAAAGTCGAAAAATGAGAAAATCACACTGTAGGACTTGGAATATGGTGAGAAACCCTGAAAAAGTCGAAAAATGAGAAAATCACGCAGTAGGACCTGGGATTTGGTGAGAAACACTGAAAAAGTCTTAAAATAGAAAATCACACTGTAGTACTTGGAATATGGTGAAAAATACTGAAAAAGACTTAAAATGAGAAAATCACACCTTAGGACCTGGAATATGGTGAGAAACCCTGAAAAGGTCAAAAAATGAGAAAAATCACACTGTAGTACATGGAATATGGGTAGAAACTCTGAAAAAGTCGCAAATTATAAAATGACAGTGTAGGGCCTGCAATATGTAGAGAAAACCTGAAATATTCGAAAAATGAGAAAATGACAATGTAGAACCTGGAATACCGTAAGAAACCCTGAAAAAGTTAAAAAATGAGAAAATCACACTCTAGGACTGGAATATGGTGAGAAACCCTGAAACATCGAAAAATGAGAAAATCATGTAGTAAGACCCAGAATATGGTGAGAAATCCTGAAAAAAGTCGAAAAATGAGAAAATCACGCAGTAGGACCTGGAAGCTGGTGAGAAACCCTGAAAAAGTCGAAAAATGAGAAAATCAAACTGTAGGACCTGGAATATGTTGAGAAACCCTGAAAAATACGAAAAAGGCAAAAATCACACTCTAGGACTTGGAATATGATGAGAAACCGTGAAAAAGTCAAAAAATGAAAAAATCACACTGTAGTACCTGGAATATGGTGAGAAACACTAAAAAAGTATTAAAATGAGAAAATCACCCAGTAGGACCTGGAATGAGGTGAGAAACCCTGAAACAGTCGAAATATAAGAAAATCAAACTTGTAGTACATGCAATATGGTGACAAACACTGAAAAAGTCGAAAAATGAGAATATCACACTCTAGGATTTGGAATATGATGAGAAACCCTGAAAAATTCAAAAAATGAGAAAATCACACTGTAGGACTTGGAATATGGTGAGAAACCCTCAAAAAGTCGAAAAATGAGAAAATCATGCACTAGGATCCAGAATATGATGAGAAACACAGAAAAAGTCTTAAAATGAGAAAATCACACTGTAGGACCTGGAATATGGTAAGAAACCCTGAAAATGTCGAAAAATGAGAAAATGACACTGTAGGAGCTGGAATATGGTGAGAAGTCATGAAAAAGTCAAAAAAAAAAAAAGAAATACACACTTGTAGGACTTGCAATATGGTGAGAGACCCTGAAAAAGTCTTAAAATGAGAAAATCACACTGTAGGACTTGGGATATGGTGAGAAACCCTGAAAAGGTCGAAAAATTAGAAAATCAAACTGTAGTACCTGGTATATGGTGAGAAACACTAAAAAAGTATTAAAATGAGAAAATCACACAGTAGGACCTGGAATATGGTGAGAAACCCTGAAACAGTTCAAAAATAAGAAAATAAAACTTGTAGTACATGCAATATGGTGAGAAACACTGAAAAAGTCGAAAAATGAGAATATCACACTCTAGGACTTGGAATATGATGAGAAACCCAGAAAAAGTCTAAAAATGAGAAAATACACTGTAGGACTTGGAATATGGTGAGAAACCCTGAAAAAGTCAAAAAATGAGAAAATCACACTGTAGTACCTAGAATATGGTGAGAAACACTGAAAAAGTCTAAAAATAAGATAAAACTTGTAGTACCTGAAATATGATGAGAAACCCTGAAAAAGTCAAAAAATTAGAAAATCAAATTGTAGGAACTGGAATATGCTGAGAATCCCTGAAAAATTCGAAAAATGCGAAAATCACACTCTAGGACTTGGAATACGATGAGAAACCCTGAAAAAGTCAAAAAATGAGAAAATCACACTGTAGTACCTGGAATATGGTGAGAAACACTGAAAAAGTCTAAAAATAAGATAAAACTTGTAGTACCTGAAATATGGTGAGGAACCCTAAAAAAGTCGAAAAATGAGAAAATCACACTGTAGGACTTCGAATATGATGAGAAACCGTGAAAAAGTAAAAAAATGAGAAAAATACACTGTAGGAGCTGGAATATGGAGAGAAACCCTGAAAAGGTTAAAAAATTAGAATATCACAATTGTAGGACCTCCAATATGGTGAGAAACCCTGAAAAAGTTGAAAAATGAGAAAACCACACTGTAGGACCTGGAATATGGTGAGAAACACTGAAAAATTCAAAAAATGAGAAAATCACACAGTAGGACCTAAATATGGTGAGAAACCCTGAAAAGGTCAAAAAATGAGAAAAATCACACTGTAGTACATGGAATATGGGTAGAAACTCTGAAAAAGTCGCAAATTATAAAATGCAGTGTAGGGCCTGGAATATGTTGAGAAAACCTGAAATATTCGAAAAATGAGAAAATGACAATGTAGAACCTGGAATACCGTAAGAAACCCTGAAAAAGTTAAAAAATGAGAAAATCACACTCTAGGACTGGAATATGGTGAGAAACCCTGAAACATCGAAAAATGAGAAAATCATGTAGTAGGACCCAGAATATGGTGAGAAATCCTGAAAAAAGTCGAAAAATGAGAAAATCACGCAGTAGGACCTGGAAGCTGGTGAGAAACCCTGAAAAAGTCGAAAAATGAGAAAATCAAACTGTAGGACCTGGAATATGTTGAGAAACCCTGAAAAATACGAAAAAGGCAAAAATCACACTCTAGGACTTGGAATATGATGAGAAACCGTGAAAAAGTCAAAAAATGAAAAAATCACACTGTAGTACCTGGAATATGGTGAGAAACACTAAAAAAGTATTAAAATGAGAAAATCACCCAGTAGGACCTGGAATGAGGTGAGAAACCCTGAAACAGTCGAAATATAAGAAAATCAAACTTGTAGTACATGCAATATGGTGACAAACACTGAAAAAGTCGAAAAATGAGAATATCACACTCTAGGATTTGGAATATGATGAGAAACCCTGAAAAATTCAAAAAATGAGAAAATCACACTGTAGGACTTGGAATATGGTGAGAAACCCTCAAAAAGTCGAAAAATGAGAAAATCATGCACTAGGATCCAGAATATGATGAGAAACACAGAAAAAGTCTTAAAATGAGAAAATCACACTGTAGGACCTGGAATATGGTAAGAAACCCTGAAAATGTCGAAAAATGAGAAAATGACACTGTAGGAGCTGGAATATGGTGAGAAGTCCTGAAAAAGTCAAAAAAAAAAAGAAATACACACTTGTTGGACTTGCAATATGGTGAGAGACCCTGAAAAAGTCTTAAAATGAGAAAATCACACTGTAGGACTTGGGATAAGGTGAGAAACCCTGAAAAGGTCGAAAAATTAGAAAATCAAACTGTAGTACCTGGTATATGGTGAGAAACACTAAAAAAGTATTAAAATGAGAAAATCACACAGTAGGACCTGGAATATGGTGAGAAACCCTGAAGCAGTTCAAAAATAAGAAAATAAAACTCGTAGTACATGCAATATGGTGAGAAACACTGAAAAAGTCGAAAAATGAGAATATCACACTCTAGGACTTGGAATATGATGAGAAACCCAGAAAAAGTCTAAAAATGAGAATATCACACTGTAGGACTTGGAATATGGTGAGAAACCCTGAAAAAGTCGAAAAATGAGAAAATCACACTGTAGTACCTAGAATATGGTGAGAAACACTGAAAAAGTCTAAAAATAAGATAAAACTTGTAGTACCTGAAATATGATGAGAAACCCTGAAAAAGTCAAAAAATTAGAAAATCAAATTGTAGGAACTGGAATATGCTGAGAATCCCTGAAAAATTCGAAAAATGCGAAAATCACACTCTAGGACTTGGAATACGATGAGAAACCCTGAAAAAGTCAAAAAATGAGAAAATCACACTGTAGTACCTGGAATATGGTGAGAAACACTGAAAAAGTCTAAAAATAAGATAAAACTTGTAGTACCTGAAATATGGTGAGGAACCCTAAAAAAGTCAAAAAATGAGAAAATCACACTGTAGGACTTCGAATATGATGAGAAACCGTGAAAAAGTAAAAAAATGAGAAAAATACACTGTAGGAGCTGGAATATGGAGAGAAACCCTGAAAAGGTTAAAAAATTAGAATATCACAATTGTAGGACCTCCAATATGGTGAGAAAACCTGAAAAAGTTGAAAAATGAGAAAACCACACTGTAGGACCTGGAATATGGTGAGAAACACTGAAAAATTCAAAAAATGAGAAAATCACACAGTAGGACCTAAATATGGTGAGAAACCGTGAAACAGTCGAAATATAAGAAAATCAAACTTGAAGTACCTGCAATATGGTGAGAAACCCTGAAAAAGTCGAAAAATGAAAAAATCACACTGTAGGATTTGGAATATGATGAGAAACCATGAAAAAGTCAAAAATGAGAAAAATATACTGTAGGAGTTGGAATGTGGTGAGAAAAACTGAAAAAGTCGAAGAATAAGAAAATCACACAAGTAGGACCTCCAATATGGTGAGAAACCCTGAAAAAGTCGAAAAATGAGAAAATTACAGAGTAGGACATGGAATATGTTAAGAAACCCTTTAAAAGTCGGAAAAAGAGAAAATCACACTGTAGGATTTGGAATATGATGAGAAAACCTGAAAAAGTCAAAAAATGAGAAAATCACACTGTAGTACCTGGAATATTGTGAGAAAACACTGAAAAAGTCTAAAAATGAGAAAATCACACAGTAGGACTTGGAATATGGTGAGAAACCCTGAAACAGTCGAAAAATAAGAAAATCAAACTTGTAGTACCTGCAATATGGTGAGAAAACCTGAAAAAGTCGACAAATGAGAAAATCATACTGTAGGACCTGCAATAGGGTGAGAAATTCTGAAAAAGTCAAAAAATGAGAAAATCACACTGTAGGACTTGGAATATGATGAGAAAACCTGAAAAAAATCTAAAAATGAGAAAATCACACTGTAGGAGCTGGAATATGGTGAGAAACCCTGAAAAGTCAAAAAAAGAGAAAAATCACACTGTAGGACCTGGAATATGGTGAGAAAACATGATAAATTCAAAAAGGAGAAAATCACACTCTAGGACTTGGAATATGATGAGAAAACCTGAAAAAGTCCAAAAATGAGAAAATCACACTGTAGGACTTTGAATATGGTGAGAAACTCTGAAAAAGTCAAAAAATGAGAAAATCACCCTGTAGGACTTGGAATATGGTGAGAAACCCTGAAAAAGTCAAAAAATGAGAAAAATCACACTGTAATACATGGAATATGGTGAGAAACTCTGAAAAAGTCGCAAATTAGAAAATGACAGTGTAGGACCTGGAATATGTTGAGAAAACCTGAAATATTCAAAAAATGAGAAAATGACAATGTAGAACCTGGAATAAGTAAGAAACCCCGAAAATTTTAAAAAAAGAGAAAATCGCACTGTAGGACCTGGAATATGGTGAGAAACAGTGAAAAAGTCAAAAAATGAGAATATCACACTCTAGGACTTGGAATATGGTGAGAAACCCTGAAAAAGTCAAAACATGAGAAATTCATGCAGTAGGACCCAGAATATGGTGAGAAACCCTGAAAGAAGTCGGAAAATGAGAAAATCAGGCAGTAGGACTTGGAAGCTAGTGAGAAACCCTGAAAAAGACGAAAAGTGAGAATAACAAACTGTAGGACCTGGAATATGTTGAGAAACCCTGAAAAATTCGAAAAAAGCAAAAATCACACTCTAGGACTTGGAATGTGATGAGAAATCCTGAAAAAGTAAAAAAATGAGAAAATCACACTGTAGTACCTGGAATATGGTAAAAAAGTATTAAAATGAGAAAATCACACAGTAGGACCTGGAATATGGTGAGAAACTCTGAAAAAGTCGAAAACATGAGAAAATCACGCAGTAGCCTGGAATATGGTGAGAAACCCTGAAAAAGTCGAAAAATGAGAAAATCACGCAGTAGTACCTGGAATATGGTGAGAAACACTGAAAAAGTCTTAAAATGAGAAAATCACACTGTAGGACCTGGAATATGGTGAGAAACTCTGAAAATGTCGAAAAATAAGAAATTCACACTTGTAGGACCTGCAATATGGTGAGAAACCCTGAAAAAGTCAAAAAATGAGAAAATCACACTGTAGGACTTGGAATAAAATGAGAAACCGTGAAAAAGACAAAAAATGACAAAAGTACACGGTAGGAGATGGAATATGGAGAGAAACCGTTAAAAAGTAGAAAAATAAGATATACACACTTATAGGACATGCAAAATGGTGAGAGACCCTGAAAAACTCTTAAAATGAGAAAATCACACTGTAGTACCTGGAATATGGTGAGAAACCCTGAAAAAGTCCAAAAATAAGAAATTCACACGTGTAGGACCTGCAATATGGTGAGAAACCCTGAAAAAGTCGAAAAATGAGAAAATCACAATGTAGGACTTGGAATAAGATGAGAAACCCTGAAAAAGTTAAAAAATGAGAAAATCACAATGTAGAAGATGGAATATGGTGAGCAATCCTGAAAAAGTCAAAAAATGAGAAAATCACACTGTGGAACCTGGAATATGGTGAGAAACTCTGAAAAAGGCGAAAAATTGGAAAAATCACACTCTAGGACTTGGAATAAGATGAGAAACCCTAAAAAAGTCGAAAAAAGAGAAAAATACACTGAAGGAGTTGGAATATGTTGAGAAACCCTGAAAAAGTCTTAAAATGAGAAAATCACACTGTAGGACCTGGAATATGGTGAGAAACCCTGAAATATCGAAAAATAAGAAAATCAAACTTGTAGTACCTGTAATATGATGAGAAACCCTGAAAAAGTCAAAAAATGAGAAAATCACAATATAGGACTTGGAATAAGATGAGAATCTGTGTTAAAGACAAAAAAATGACAAAAACACACTGTAGGAGCTTGAATATGGTGAGAAACCCTGAAAAAGTCCAAAAATAAGAAATTCACACTTGTAGGACCTGCAATATGGTGAGAAACCCTGAAAAAGTCGAAGAATGAGAAAATCACACTGTAGGAGTTGGAATATGGTGAGAAACCCTGAAAAAGTCGAAAAATGAGAAAATCATGGACTAGGACCCAGAATATGATGAGAAACACAGAAAAAGTCTTAAAATGAGAAAATCACACTGTAGGACCTGGAATATGGTAAGAAACCCTGAAAATGTCGAAAAATGAGAAAATGACACTGTAGGAGCTGGAATATGTTGAGAAGTCCTGAAAAAAGCCAAAAAAAAAAAATACAAACTTGTAGGACTTGTAGGACTTGCAATATGGTAAGAGACCCTGAAAAAGTCTTAAAATGAGCAAATCACACTGTAGGACTTGGAATATGATGAGAAACCCTGAAAAATTCAAAAAATGAGAAAATCACACTGTAGTACCTGGTATATGGTGAGAAACACTAAAAAAGTATTAAAATGAGAAAATCACACTGTAGGACTTGGAATATGGTGAGAAACCCTGAAACAGTCCAAAAATAAGAAAATAAAACTTGTAGTACATGCAATATGGTGAGAAACACTGAAAAAGTCGAAAAATGAGAATATCACACTGTAGGACTTGGAATGTGGTGAGAAACCCTGAAAAAGACGAAAAATGAGAAAATCACACTGTAGTACATGGAATATGGTGAGAAACACTGAAAAAGTCTAAAAATAAGATAAAACTTGTAGTACCTGAAATATGATGAGAAACCGTGAAAAAGTAAAAAAATAAGAAAAATACACTATAGGAACTGGAATATGGAGAGAAACCCTGAAAAGTTTAAAAAATTAGAAAATCACAATTGTAGGACCTCCAATATGGTGAGAAACCCTGAAAAAGTCAAAAAATGAGAAAAACACACAGTAGGACCTGGAATTTGGTGAGAAACACTGAAAAATTCAAAAAATAAGAATATCACACAGTAGGACCTGAAATATGGAGAGAAACCGTGAAACAGTCCAAATATAAGAAAATCAAACTTGAAGTACCTGCAATATGGTGAGAAACCCTGAAAAAGTCGAAAAATGAAAAAATCACACTGTAGGATTTGGAATATGATGAGAAACCATGAAAAAGTCAAAAATGAGAAAAATATACTGTAGGAGTTGGAATGTGGTGAGAAAACCTGAAAAAGTCGAAGAATAAGAAAATCACACAAGTAGGAGCTCCAATATGGTGAGAAACCCTGAAAAAGTCGAAAAATGAGACAATTACAGACTAGGACATGGAATATGGTAAGAAACCCTTTAAAAGTCAGAAAAAGAGAAAATCACACTGTAGGATTTGGAATATGATGAGAAAACCTGAAAAAGTCAAAAAATGAGAAAATCACACTGTAGTACCTGGAATATTGTGAGAAAACACTGAAAAAGTCTAAAAATGAGAAAATCACACAGTAGGACTTGGAATATGGTGAGAAACCCTGAAAAAGTCAAAAAATGAGAAAAATCACACTGTAGTACATGGAATATTGTGAGAAACTCTGAAAAAGTCGCAAATTAGAAAATGACAGTGTAGGACCTGGAATATGTTGAGAAAACCTGAAATATTCAAAAAATGAGAAAATGACAATGTAGAACCTGGAATAAGTAAGAAACCCCGAAAATTTTAAAAAAAGAGAAAATCGCACTGTAGGACCTGGAATATGGTGAGAAACAGTGAAAAAGTCAAAAAATGAGAATATCACACTCTAGGACTTGGAATATGGTGAGAAACCCTGAAAAAGTCAAAACATGAGAAATTCATGCAGTAGGACCCAGAATATGGTGAGAAACCCTGAAAGAAGTCGGA